>NW_017671938.1:31288-233603 GCF_001879085.1 Nicotiana attenuata | reverse complement strand
ATGACGAGCCAAATCAACAATCCGAGTCTCGTACTAGGTGATAGTCATAGAACCCTACTGAAGATGCTTGAACCACCTGCGGTAATCCTCTCTCTGAGTGACAGGAAGAAACTTCTCGAGAAAGAGCTGAGAGAACTGGTCCCAAGTCAAGGCAGGCGAACCAACTGGTCTAGTCAACACAAAATCATTCCACCATCTCTTGGCGGACCGTATCATCTAGAATACAGCAAAGTCGACCCCATTGGTCTCTACTATCCCCATGTTCCGCAACACCTCATGGCAGCGGTAAAGATAATACCGGGGGTCCTTAGAAGCTGCCCCACTGAAATGAATCGGGAAAAGCTTGGTGAACATATCCAACCTCAACAAAGCCTCAGAAGACATAGATGAGCCACCAACAGCCTGAGCTGCAACAACTGGCTGAGCTACTCCTACTGGCTGAGCTGCTAGAGTCTGGAACTGAGGAGCCATCTGCTCCGGAGTATGGGTAGCGGGAGTCTGAGCTCCTCCCCCAGCCTAAGAGACGGCTGGTGCTACAGGAAATGTGCCAGTCAGAGCTACGCTCTCCATAAGGCCCACTAGACGGACCAGAGCATCCTGAAGTACCGAGGTAGCTATGAACCCCTCCGAAACCTATTGGGCCCGCTGCAACGGTCTGGGTCGGGACCTCATCATCAAACTGTACCTGAGGCTCCGCCGCTGGTGCTTCTTCTCGAGCTCTGGGATGAGCCCTGTCCCTAACTCGACTTCTAGCACGGCCTCGACCTCATCCTCTGCCCCTCGTAGGAGCTGCCACTAGGGGCTCGAGCTGTTGGTCACCCGATGAAGCGGTACGTGTTCTCGTCATCTGCGAAAGAACAGAGTGGAAGTTCAATTAGCATTGAGAGATCAAATCGCACGACAGAAAAGAATGGATGTGAAGTTTTCTTGAACTCTGTAGCCTCTGGAGATAAGCACATACGTCTCCGTACCGATCCCTCAGACTCTACCTAGCTTGTTTGTGAATTATGAGACCTAGGCAACCTACTGCTCTGATATCAACTTGTCACGGCCCGGACTTCCCACCGTCGGGATGGTGATGGCGTCTAACTCTTGAATGATAGCCAAGCGAACAGTTACGGTTCTATCACATTAATATTTAACCCCCCAAAAAATAATAATAACTAAAGCTAAACTGATATAAACTGCGGAAGGGTTATAACAGTTAAAAAAAACTCCAATACATGTATACCCCAATGATCTAGTGTCACAATTCACTAACGTCTAAGAAGTTCGACAAATACTGGTTTAAAGAATTACCAATGTTCTCGAAATGGAAAGATACAGAAAATCCAAAATAGAGGGAAGGGGACTCCAGGGTCTGCGGACGACGGCATATCTACTTTGGGTCTCCCGTGGACTAAAGGCAGCAACCCAAACTCTACTCATGAGGTCCGGCATCGAAATCTGCACAGAAAGTGCGGAGTGCAGTATCAGAACAACTGACCCCATGTACTGGTAAGTGTCGCGCCTAACCTCGGCGAAGTAGTGACAAGGCTAGGACACGATATAAATATAAACATGTGCACTTAAATCATATATGAGAAAACAGTAATAACTTAAATTTAACAGGTAAAGACAGGAAGGGGAAACATGCTGTGGGGAATATCAGATTATGATAGTAATTCAATAGAGAAGCAAAGTAAACACCATATTCGAACCAATGGAAATAATGATATAACAACACGTGCACGACATCACCCTTCGTGCTTTTACTCTCGTCCACACCATAAGAAACAACAGAAACGGCACAGCATCACCCTTCCTGCATTAACTGTCATAATCATGGCACGACATCACCCATCGTGTATTGACACTCAAATCATGTCACGACATCACCCTTCGTGCATTAACACTCACTCCCAATATCGTGCACGGCATCACCCTTCGTGCTTTACACTCTTCCTCACCCAAAAAATAGAAACAATAACCTCCCGGCAGGGGAATCAACAATAGCCAATCTTATTTCAACAGTTAACTTCAAAATTTAAGTCTCAACTTGCGTCAATACTCAACAATTATCCAATACCAAGAAAATATCATAAGACTTGATCAACATGGAGAATCATTAGTTTAAGCATGAACAATACGTAATAAGAGACACAACGGTCACAGTATAAGACTCAATTGCATGCTCAACATTAACGTATAGATACTCGTCACCACACCTATACGTCGTACTTAACACTAACACGTAGCAAATAAGACAACAACACCTATTCCCTCAAGCTATGATTAGACCAAACACTTACCTCGATTCCACGGCCAAACTCAAGCCTCAAATACCGCTTTTCCTTTGATTTCCACTTCCAAACCGCCCGAATCTATGCATAATTAACTAATTAACATCAACTAACGCTAAATAAACCAATTCTAATGCATGAGTGTAGATTCCCCAATGTTTCCCCCAAAAGAAAACGAGTTAGAAATCGTATACCTATGATTTGGGGAAGAACTCTCCTTTGGAAAATCGCCTGTGGGAGCTTAGGGTTTGAAAATTTGAGAATGAGTTCAAAATCCCGTCTAAGTCATGTTTTTATCAGTTGCAGATATCGCATTTGCTACAGGAGCTTCGCAATTGTGAAGCTCGCAAATGCGAGACAGGCTTTGCAAATGCAAACCTGCTGCATGTCTGCTTTTGTCGCAATTGCGAACCTTTGGTCACAATTGCGAAGGTTGCCCCTCCCTGATGACTTCGCAAATGCTAAGGAATGTTTGTAAATGCGAACTATGCTGGCCCAGGGCTTCTTCGCAATTGCGATAAAACCCTCGCAATTGCCAAGCCTGTGAAGCTTGCAAATGCAAACTGATCTTGCAATTGCGAGATGAGAGGCCTCCAGCAAAATACCAGATGCAACATCAGATTTTCTAAGTCCAATCTCACTCCGTGGCCTATCTAAAATCCACCCGAGCCCTCTGGACTCTAAACCAAACATGCATACAAGTCCAAAAACATCATACGGACTTGCTCGTGCGATCAAATTGCCAAAATAATATCTTAATCAACAAATTTAACACAAAGACTCATGATTTTCTTAAGAACACTTGAAATTTCTATTTTCGCAACCGGATGTCCGAATCACGTCAAATAACTTCCGATTCTCTCCAAATTTCACAGATACGACTTATATACCATATCAAACTTGTACCTGGCTCCGGGACCAAAATACGGGCCCGATACCAACGAGATCACACACTATACCATTTCTAAAAATACTTATTTTCCAGCAAACAGTTTTCTTCAAAATTTCATTCCTCGGGCTAGGGACCTCGGAATTCTACTCTGGGCATACGCCCAAGCCCCATATTTTACTACGGACCCTACGAGACCGTCAAATCACGGGTCAGGGTCCGTTTACCAAAAATACTGACCGAAGTCAACTTTAATCAATTTAAAAGGCAAAATTCAATATTTTTCTTAGATTTCACATAAAGGATTCCGGAAACGCGCCCGGACTGCACACGCAAATCGAGGAGAAGGAAAATGAAATTTTCAATGCCTCAGAATACGGATTCGGATTCTAAAATAAAAGATGACCCCTTGGGTCATCACAGTGTTGTTAGGAATATAATATAGCAATAAAGAGTTTTGTGCTCCTACCATGAGGTTGATAATAGCGAAAAAGTTAAAAAGTTTTCTGCATTGCTAAATCTCACTCCGTTGACTTTGTTTCTCTTTTTTTTTGTCAACTCTGTCAAAATATCACAATAGTACATGTACTTGTGCCATGGTTAGTCATAATAATTATGGTGAAATATGCATTAATTGCATTGAAATAATTTATGTAAGACACATCATGCATTTATTGTGCTGACACATTTGTATATTGACTGTTTTGACTATCAATTTATAGTTTATCTCATCTTGTGATATCTTAGGAAGTTTCAATCACTAAAAGAGTTTGCGTGTTTAATAAACGGTTGTTGGAATCTTATTACTTTTATTATTCTAAATACATTTTTTCATCTAATATTTATATACTCTCCAAGGTTATGGCACCAAGTAAGCAATGGATGCAACTTGTTGATAATCGACTCGATGGGCCTATTTAATTGGGGTGCAGAAGTTTTTAGATTATGCTTTTAGAAGAACAGAAGAATTGTATGAAATACGATGTCTAAGTGTCAAAATTTTGTAACACAACATTGGGAACACGTGAGACAGTCATGTCACATTTGAAAGTATATGGAATAAAAAAATTATACTTTTTCGTATCACCGTGGAGAAGTTTTAGGTGAGCCACAGTCAGAACATGAAGATAGAGATGATAATGAATCTAAAGAGTACGAGAGTTAGGATGAAATACAAGAAATTTTGAGAGGTTTATATCCTAATCTTGATCGAAGCAATCCAGACATTGGTTGTGATGATTTACTTGAAGAGGAACTATATGCGGTAAAATCGGAGGGTCCAATTTTCTGTCATTACAACGCCTTGTGAGCAAGATTTACAAAGGCTCGAGACTAGGGTCGAGATTTATCCTTATGGGCCATCGGTGTCCAACCTCGGGACGGTACAAGTTGATGGTTGTGGTAGAAAAGTGGGAAGTTCCCTAGGCGCACGACTAGGGCTGACAAAGTCTAGAGGGCTAGCTCTGACCCGTATCAGGAAATTTAGTGACTGTACCTGCCCCATATCTTTGTAATGAATGCATTTGTACTCTGTTCCCCCTCATATATAAAGGGGAATCCTTTTCATTTTGGGATGATCGTTGCTCAATACTAAATACACAAGAACATTCTCTCTGCGCTCTTACATATTCTATTGAGTTCATTACTTCTATTTATTGCTTACATTTATTGTGTTCTATTTGTTGTTCTTCATTTATTGCTTATTATTGGCCATAAAGAGCCATCATTGAATCTATCATAATTGTTAGTCTCTCCATCGATTGCCCATGGTAGAGTATAGGACTCGCCCTCGAGGCTCCGAATAAGCAATTGTTAGCATTGTTTTCAAAGCTCTTATCTCGTTTTCTAATCCCTTACTTAACATCTATTGCCTAAGCAACTAGCATAAAAATAGATCACATATTTTTAGAACCACAAAATCAAATCTAATTGTAATTAACATTTTCAAGGTAAACAGTTTGGCGCCCACCGTGGGGCTAAAAATAATAGTGATTATTTTCCTGTTGGTTTAACTACGTAACGCAAGTTATCTGTCGCACTTTTTCTTGTCCAAGGTCTTTGATTTCAGGTCAAAATGTCTAACTCAGTAAACGCACGTGAAAACATCAATCTTGAAGACCATGCAGAAAATGGTGTTGACGTCCCAGGTGTTGGTGTGCCACCACAAAATCCTGAGAATGCACCAGAATCAATTCCCGTGGATGTGGTCTCGCGCAACGCTCAACATGTCGAAATAAGCTCCCACACCAAGAGGAGCATACAACAAGAAGATTAACAAGAAGCTCAAAAAACCCATCTAGGGAAGAACAAGAGGTTAGCCTTCACGTTATTTTTGCAATGTTACAGGCACAACAGTTGGCAATCGCTCAGCTGCAATGTCATCAAAAAACTCCCAGCACGGTAGCACCAGGGATGACTCCCCTAGCCAAGCAGGTACCAGAGAGGTCAAGCAATAACGGGTTGGCAGTCGACCCCGCCATCGTAAGGATGCTCGAGGACCTCACGAAGAGGATCAAGTCGGGCGAGAAGAAGATAGAAGCCAACGATAAAATGGTCGGGACCTACAATTCCAGGGTCGACCAGATTCCGGGCGCACCACCGATCCTGAAAGGTGTGGATTCAAAGAAGTTCGTACAAAAGCCGCTCCCACAGGAAGTGGCTCCGAAACCCATTCCGAAGAAGTTCAGAATGCCAGACCTTCCGAAGTACAACGGAACCTCAGACCCCAATGAGCACGTTACTGCTTACACTTGTGCAGTGAAGGGCAAGAACCTAAAGGACGATGATATCGAGTCCGTCCTACTGAAGAAGTTCGGATAAACGCTTTCTAAAGGGGCAATGATGTGGTATCACAACCTAGCCCCAAACTCGATAGATTCATTTGCCATGCTGGCAGATTCGTTCATAAAGGCGCATGCTGGTGCCATCAAAGTAGCAACAAGGAAATCTGACGTTTTGAAGATCAAGCAGAGGGAGAATGAAATGCTGCGAGAGTTCATATATCTCTTTCAAATGGAACGAATGGAACTACCTCCGGTCTCCGACGACTGGGCAGTGCAGGCTTTCACTCAAGGTCTGAATGAATGAAGCTCAGTGGCTTCGAAACAGCTGAAACAGAACCTAGTTGAATACCCGGCCGTGACTTGGTCGAACGTCCACATCTGATACCAATCAAAGATCAGGGTCGAAGACGACCAACTAGGAGCCCCCTCGGACTCGGTATTTCCAAGAAGGCTTCTGGCGAAGAAGCCGAATCCAAACAAAGAAACTTACCAGCCATACACTGAAGATAGGAGAAACGCCCCAAGGCGTGACATACCCCGAAATGATCAAAGAACAGGCCGAGGGCAGAACCCTCGGGGACTCGTCAGCAAAGCCGGGTTCGATAGGCGGGTAGGGCCAACGGAGGCACCTCGCTTATCGGAATACAACTTCAATGTCGATGTTTCGGACATAATATTCACCATCAATAAAATTAGAGACACAAGGTGGCCAAGGCCTGTACAATCTGATCCTTCGCAAAGAAATCATAACTTGGTGTGTGAATTCCACAACACGCACGGCCACAGAACCGAAGATCGCCATCAGCTCTGGGAAGAAGTAGCCCGACTACTGAGCAAAGGTCACCTCCAAGAATTCCTTAGTGACCGGGCCAAAAAACCAGTTCTGGGAAAGAGAGGCGACCAAGAAGAACGAAACAAGCGAGCTACAGCATGTCACCCACATGATCTTGGGAGGCATCGATGCCCCACAGGAACCCATGATCAGAAGAACAAAAATATCTATCACCAGAGAAAAGCGAACTCGGGGTTACATACCCGAGGATGCTCTCACATTCAGCGACGAGGACATTGAGACCTTGTCTCGACCTCACAACGACGCACTGGTAATCTCTTTCCTTGTAAATACATTTCAAATTAAACGTGTACTTGTGGATCCAGGTAGCTCGGCCAACATTATCAGGTCGAGGGTGGTAGAGCAGCTCGGGCTGCATGACCAAATCATGCCCGCCTCTCGAGTCCTCAACGGATTCAACATGGCGAGCAAAACAACAAAAGGGGAAATCACCCTCCCAGTCAACGTGGCCGGCACAACCAAAAATGCCAAATTCCATGTCATCGAAGGAGACATGATATACAATGCCTTGCTCGGAAGGCCATGGATACACTGCATGAGAGCAGTACCATCGACCCTTCATCAAATGATGAAGTTCCCGACAAAGGATGGGATAAAAATCGTCCACGGGGAACAACATGCGGCAAGAGAAATGTTTGCAGTACATGACGTAGCACCGACACCAGTACCTCCACCTTCGAAAAAGCCAAAGGATAAGCAAACAGTGAAATAGCGAAAACAAGCTACACCCTCAGCGAAGTTCGACCGAACGAAGCAAAGGACCGTAACGCGTCCTCGTGACAAACGATCGAAATATATCAGGGGCCGAAGCGCCGTCAGCACTAAGGTATGATCGCCTCCCTTTGTCAATTACATCTGATACTAACCTAAGTGCAACTATCCGATCAAAACACCTGTTGCGCTTCTCAACTCGAAGGCCATAGGTTTCAAAAGCATGAGTTGCACTCTTTCCCTTCGATCGGGGTTTTATCCCAAGAAGGATTTTACCGGCAAGGTTTTTAATGAGGCAACATCTATATGCTACCTAAGGAGGACTCAACAAGTATTCAAGGCTTCTCTTGCAATCAACCTCGAATACTGGGGGGCATCCCCCCGGAAGATCATCTCCTCGGAGAAGCTAAGATATGCTGAACAGGGTCTCAATAGGAAAACAATGTACCAGGCCAAACGGTCGAACGACCCATGTCCGCATAGAATAACTGAGCCCTCAATAGCAAAGACATGTATACTTGTACCAAGTAATCAAAGAATACTTAAAAAAAAAAGCATTTTGCATTTCAGAGAAGCTCAGTATTTTTGCAAAAATAGCTCCTCTATCAAAAACGTCCCGAACACTCGTGGACTGGCGTGAACAACTCGGAACAACAACACCCCTGGGTCGGAGCTCCAAACTCATAAGCCCTCAATGAGGCAACGTTCAGATCACGAACCAACTCCAGAGCAAAAAAAAAAACGTCCCGTAAACTCGGGGTTTGGTGTCGAAAACTCAAGGCCACGTGACCTCCGGGTCGGAAACCCCGAAATCATATGCCCTCAATGAGGCAGTACTATGATTACAAGTAAATGGCTCCCGAGCCAAGAAACCCTCGATGACTCGGGGACTGCCGCCAATCGCCACCCCTATTGGCTTATCAAAGCCCGAGGCCACAAGACCACACACGGATAGCCTTGGTCTCGTAAGACCTATATAAGGCAACAACAAAAACTGTAAGATCTCAAAGGCATGTGAAATCTGTAAGACCTAAATCGAGGCATGATCCACACTTGTGCCAAGTGACAACAACTGTAAGATCTCAAAGGCATGTAAAACTTGTAAGACCTTACTAAAGGCATAAACCCGATCTTAAAGTTAAGGCTATATATCGAACTTGTAAGACCCCTAAAAAGGCATACCCTCGATATAGACGTCGAAACTACTTCACTCGGGGACTGAAAGGCTCCGGCCTAACACAATGACTACGGTCACAAGGCTGTACCAGCCAAACTAATGTGACTCGAGGATGCCCGACCGTCGCTGTAAAATCACAGGCCTTGAATTACTTCGAATATACTTCGAAAAGAACCGGTTAAACAGGCTACCCTCGACATAGGCAAAATAGCTTCGATCACGTCAGCTCCTAATAACAGGCTCCGAGATACTCAACCACCGAGCCAAACCTCCCGAGGTGCTCTATCATCGCCATATAAACAACTCACAATCGAGGTTTTTATCAAACCGTCGAAGAGTCAGGCAAACATAATTCCGAAAGTCCTTAATGAGGGAAAAATAAAGCCTATATAAAAGGTCCTACAAACCCAATGTGTAAGAGCCACTGTCGCCAGCCTATATTAAAGGTCGTACCGACCCAATGCGTAAGAGCCACTGTCGCCAGCCCATACAAAAGGTCGTACCGACCAAAATGCGTAAGAGCTTGAGGGCCGACATTAAATTCAAAAACTTGAGGGTCAAATGAGCTCGAGTCAAAACGTGACTCGGATACTGAACCCAAAACAGTTAACTAAATATGCCTAAGGGTAAAAGCATAAGAGCTCAAACGCTGGCTTATATTAAAAGGTCGTGCCGGCCGAAGCGCGTAAGAGCCTACGGGCCAGCTCAATGAGACCCAGGGCCATACTATGGATCTAAGGATTCCTTTCAAACCAAAGACCAATTCATCCGGCTAACAACCGACAAATATCAAGGCAAAAGAAATGCATGAAAAACAAAAAAAACGAGGCTTCCTTTTACAAATATATGCGAGGGAATACCAGCTTCATTTACAAAGTTCTCTGAGAACACTACATACAAAATCAGAAAAGAAAGGCTTAATCTACGCCCCCCATGGACTACGGCCCGTCGGCCTGCTTCTCGCCATCCTTGGCATCGGACAGAAGCGACATAGCATCATGTTCATCCGCCTTTCCCTGTTTCACCTCTTTCGAGAGGTCAAAACCCCTAACATTGATCTTCTCGAGGGTTTCCCTTCGAGATTTGCACCGTGTATACTCCTAGCTCCTGCTCTTGCGGTTGAGAACCCTTCTCAGCTCAGCTCGAGCATCGACAACATCCTTCAAATAGACCGCAACTTTCTTATCAGCCTTAGTTTGGCTCATTATGGCTTCGGCCCGGGCATCCACAACTTCAGCTTTTATCTTCAAAAGTTCAGACTCAAGCTCTGTAACATATCCGTTTGGACCAAACTGTTCTCGCGAGCTTAATGGAGTCGAACCTCGAGGGCGAAAGCTTTAGCCAAAGTGCCCTTTTCCGCTATAGTATGAGCGTCCACCCAAGCCTTGAACTCATCGCACTCACATTTGGCTTGGCCAACTTCGCTCCTAAGGCATTCCAGGTCTACAGTCTTCTTCTACAGCTAAAATAAACGAAACGTCAGCCTCAGGTATAGAAAAGGGAACATGCGCCCCATCTAGAGCAATAAGTACCTGTTCATCGAGATAGGTTTCATAGTTCAGGCTTCGACTCGCCTCGCACCGCAAGCGCGCCAAGTCGTCTTCTCTCTCATCATAAAGAAGCCTGAGGGACTTCTCCCCATCCACAGCTTTTTGCAGCATTGCCTCACAACAAAGCAGCTCGGACTTGAGCTTGTCAAAAGCCTATGAAAGAGAAACTCGACAAGAGAGTAAAAATTGCAAGACTATAAAATCAACACGGACGACAAAAAACTCACCCCGGAATAGAGCCGCTGAGCTTCCTCGAAAGTTCAGTGCAAATCTACTAGTCCGTCTACGTCTACCCCAAAAGAACCCCACCCGATGGGGATATGATCGCTCAACGTACGCGGCTCCTGGTTTCAAACATCCCTCGAAGTACCTTCGATGGGGAAAGACACATCCTCGCCAAGCCCCCGGCACGGACTCATCTTGCTGAAAGCACCGTCACCATGTGAAGGCCCTTTTTGCTTATTATTATCGCTCCGTAGCCCAGAAGCTGGCGATCCTTCTCTCCCTCCAAGAGGGCACGGTCTCGCCCCGAAGGATTCCCTGATGCCTACGGTGATGGGGTTATTATGCGTAAAAAGAAAATGCCCTTAAAAAAGTAAATCACACAGCGCGTACCGTGATGTTTGGCCTCCCATCTGCCCTTAGACATAACTCGCCACTTACGCTCATTGTAAGTCGAGCGAGTCGCCAGCTTCCGAGCTTAGTCCGTCAAGTCGGGGACCTCGCACGGCGTCCATGAAATTGTTGCAGAAAAGGAAAGGAAGGCGCATTTACGGAACCTGTCTGTGCCATAAGCAAAACTAAGAAGGCACAAGTATATCACTTACGTGTATAATTCCAATCCTCAGGGAATGGCAGAAACTCCACGGGGATAATATTAACGGTCCGTACTCGAACGAATCGGCTCATCCACTCACGATCTCCGTATTCTTCATCATCCACAACGAAAGGTGTGGAGGATCGGCATCGTAAGGTTAGCAGACCTCGACGGTGAAAAGGCCGGTATAGCCTGATAAGATGACTGAGCGCGAATTCAAGTCCTGCTCTCTCTGCAAAGAGCCTCATCATCAATACTATCCGCCAAAATGACGGGTGAATCTCCGCCAAGGTGACCCGGTATTTCCGACAGAAATCAAGCACAACCCTATCAGTGGGGACCGGCGTGAAGGGGTATGTGTATACGTCCAAAAACCCCTCAGCATGATCCATAATGCTCTCTCCCGGGGAAAGTACCCGCAGTACCACCTTTTCCCTCCATCCTTAGTCTCTCCTCACTGAATCAAGGTGCCCCTCTCCTACTAAGGAAATAAAACTGCGAAACATACTCCTTGTGACCCCATGGGCGGAACTCCCTTCTCTTCGCCGAGCGGACCTTGGTACGACAACTATAACTGTGGTAAAACTAGAAAACCCGAGCAAAGCCCTCAAAATTGAAATGGTGAAAGCCTTGACACAGGAAAAGAAAGCACTACAAAGGAGGATAACTACTCAGAATAGTTGAATCTTCAAAAGGGAGAAGGCAACCCTATATATGGAAAAAGCGGCGACTATCCGCCTGCCTCAAAGGCCGATTAAAAGTACTGCCTAAAGCTTTTATCGCTCTAGGAAGATGTGCCAGCGGGATCGCCTCAATCATTTCGTAACCACGTCATACACTTGATGCCGCCATATCACGTTTTGGGGTTAGAGACCCCCGCATCAACCAAGTCTCGAGATGGTACCCGATCTCGAGGACCTCCACCAAGAAGAAAACAGGCTCCAGGAAGCCAATGACATCGCTACACGTCCCGAGATGGTACCCAATCTCGAGGACCTCCACCAAGAAGAGGATATGCTCTAAGGAGCCATTGACATCGTCCTAAGCCTCGAGATGGTACCCGATCTCGAGGATCTCTCTCAAAAGATGATAAGCTCTAAAAACCTACTCATATGGGCTTGGCCTCGAGGTACTATCTAAGCCCGGGTAGGCCCCCATCCGGGATCTATCTGTGACGCCTTAAGGCTATCTACACTGAGTTCAAAACAAGCTTCCAGGTAGCCCGAGCTTGAGCGAACCCCCGCTCGGGGACTGCTCCCAAAAGCCTAAAGGCTATCTTTATTCTAATAACTTCGAGCAAATCCCCCGGTCGAGGACTATCGCAGGTTCAAAGGGGCTAAGTCTCATATTGAAAGTTCGAAGCCCTACTCTCCTTCAACTCGAAGTCGGGGATCCCGACGGCCCGAGTTTATCAATGCAATCCGGGCTCGGTCCAAGGAGCGGGAAAGGGTTCTGCGAGGAATCGTATTAATCAATCAAAAGCCAAAAGAAATACTTGCACCCGGGCTCGACATTCGCATCGATCGGTGGAATCATACATTAAGATTCTTCGCAAAGGCAGATAAAGGGAAATGAAGCATAGATCAGAATCAAATCAAAGAAACACCTTTTTATTAATAAACGGCGATTACAAAGCCCGCAAAGGGTCTTTACACAGAAACAAAGAAGCAAAAAAGTATATACAAAATAAAAGCTAAGAGTCTAACCTATTCTCGGGGGTGTATCCTCGGCGGCAGTATCTTCGAGCACCATCTCCTCGGTGGCCTCATCTCGATCTTCCAAAACGGCCTCTTCAAGGGAGAAGATGAAGAAGAGTACAGTGAAGCAAAAGAAGCAGAAAAAGATAAAGAAAAAGCCGTAGCCCGCCAAAGAGCAAAATCTTTTACCAGGCCAAGGAAATTACGGTCCGATAGAAGACTTGGCGAGCGCCGGCCTTACCTGCACGGCTACTTTGAGTCCACTTCTTGGGACATTGTGCCGTGCAAATTAATGTCCGCTAGCGCCACTTCACCCCACGGAAAGCAAAAGGTATGAAGTGCCACACCAGGCCGGAGTAGGGAGGTGAGCAGCGGTGTATAGTCCGAACACCCTCCTGAGCAGCAGTGTAGAGTTCAGTCATCTTCCTAAGTCGGAAAAAATCAGCCCCCCCTATCACATCGCCTCGAGCCAACAACGACAGCAAAAATAACAACAACAACAACATCAACAACGACAAGTCAGTGCTATCTCGCTCGGTAAGGGAAAGCCCTGAAAAAAGGCCATGGCGTGGCTGATGGGAAGCCGCCATGTAACCTAAGGCCGTAGGCCTCAAACATGGGAGATAACAATAAATGAGGATGGAGAGATGAACCGACGGGACACCTCAGCTATCACAAAGGCTTATGTCATAAGTATGACATCATCCTAAAAAGTTCGAAGAGATGGATATCAAAGTCGTTTCTTATCATTCCACTATAAGAAACGCGGGGACTATTTGTATGCGGTAAAATCGGAGGGTCCAATTTTCGGTCATTACAACGCTTCGTGAGCAACCTTCCCAAAGGCTCGAGACTACGGTCGAGATTTATCTTGAGAGGCCATCGGTGTCTAACCTTGGGACAATGCAAGTTGACGGTTGTGGTAGAAAAGTGGGAAGTTCCCTAGGCGCACGACTAGGGCTGACAAAGTCTAGAGGGCTAGCTCTGACTCGTATCAGGGCATTAAGTGGTTGTACCTGCCCAATATCTTTGTAACTAATGCATTTGTACTCTGTTCCCCCTCATATATAAAGGGGAATCATTGTCATTTTGGGATGATCTGTTGCTCAATACGAAATACACAAGAACATTCTCTCTGCTCTCTAACATATTCTATTGAGTTCATTACTTCCATTTATTGCTTACATTCATTGTGTTCTATTTATTGTTCTTCATTTATTGCTTATTATTGGCCATAAAGAGCCATCATTGAATCTATCATAACTGTTAGTCCCTCCATCAATTGCCCACGGTAGGGTATAGGACTCGACCTCGAGGCTCCGAATAATCAAGCTCGAGGCCCTGCTTATCAGCCTATCGGTTTGGTTATCACCTCTTTTTCAAAGCTCTTATCTCGTTTTCTAATCCCTTACTCTATTGCCTAAATAACTAGCATAAAAATAGATCACGTATTTTTAGAACCACAAAATCAAATCTGATGGTAATTCCATTTTCAAGGTAAACAGGAACCAAATGTTGAAGCCAAAAATTTTTACAGTCTATTGCGGGACTTTGAGAAGCCACTATATCAAAGCTCAAAAATTTCAAAACTTCCTCTTTGATTAAATCGCTTCACATAAAAAGTATGGGTTGGTGGAGCAATGACTCATTTAAAATTCTATTAAAAATGTTAAAGGATGAGTTATTGCCCGATGGAGTGGATTTCAGCCATTTCGCAATTCAAAAACCTCATATAGAATTTGGCCGGTGGTACTTATTCCATATACTTTACCACATTGGTTGTGTATGAAACAAGAAAATTTTATTATGTGAATGCTTATTCCTGGTCCAGATACTCCAAGAGATGCAATTGAATATATCTTCAACCTTTGATAGAGGAACTGAAGGAGTTATGGGAAATTGGTGTTGAGGCCTCTGATACATCTACTAGACAGAATTTTAAGCTTCATGCTTCTTTGTTATGGACCATCAATGACTTTCCAGCATATGAAAATTTATCTGGATGGAGTACAAAAGGAAAATTGGTATGCCCATGCTGCAACAAAGATACTTTCTTAATTAGATTGACTAATAGTAAAAAATAATGTTTTATGGGTCACTGACGTTATCTTCCTCTTAATCACAGATAGATGAATGATAAAAAGTCAGTTGATGGCAACGAAAGAGTTAAGGCTCCCACAAAAAATACGTTATGGTTGAAATACTTAATAAAGTGCGGGATCTTGAACGACTACAACTAACAAAGGATCCAAAGTAAAAGAACAAAATATCACATGAGAATCGAAAGGATAACTGGAATAAGAGGAGCATTTTTTTGAACTTCCCTACTGGAAATCTCTGTTGTTGCGGCATAATTTGGACGTTATGAATATCGAGAAAAACATATGTGATAATAATTTGGGGACGATCATGAATGCCAAAGGAAAGACCAAGGACACCATTAAAGCTCGGCTAGATTTGCAAGAAATGAACATTAGGCCGGAATTGCATCCCCTCAAAAAGGGAGAAAAGTACGAATTTTCAACTTCATGTTACACACTATCTCCCCAAGAAAAGCACAACTTATGTCTTTTCTTAAAGAATTTAAAGGTTCCAGATGGATTTTCATCTTATATTTCTAATATGTGAGCTTGAAAGAACACAAGATTTCTGGCTTAAAAAGTCATGATTGTCATGTTCTTCTGCAATATTTACTCCCTCTTGCACTACGTGGTATGTTGTTCAAAGATGTATGTGAACCACTTAATTAGTTGTCATTATTTTTAATATGCTTGGAGCTAAGGTGTTGAGGATGGATGACTTGGAACGAATTGAATCTCAAATCCCTATAACTCTTTGCAAGTTAGAAAAAATTCTTCCCTCCTTCATTTTTTGATGTCATGGTGCATTTGCCTATTCATTTGGCTAATGAAGGTAAGCCTTTTGGACCTATTCAGTATCGGTGAATGTATCCAATAGAGCGATGGTTATATTGTTTAAAATCTCTCATTTGTTATAGCGCTTGTCCAGAAGGTTCTATCGCAGAGGGGTACCTTGCAAATGAATGTATGACTTTGTGTTCAAGGTATCTGCATAGAATTGACACAAAGATTAATCGGCCAGAAAGAAATTATGACGGTGGCTTAAAAAATATGATGGAGGGTTATCTCTATTTTGTAAATCTGAAAAATCTTTGGGAGCTAGAAAATAATGTGAGGTTGAAGCAAATGAATTGGAGCAAGCACATATATGCATACTAAAGAATAGTGATGAAGTTCTACCATTTCTAGAGTATGGAAATTTTTCTTTCATATCATTTAATTCTCCTTGTTTCCTTTAGGATTACTTTCGATTTTTATATGGTATTTGTGCTTCATCTTAAATTTGTAGAGAGTTTGCACAGATTCATGTAGACTCTACTCAAAATTTGTCTGACGCAGAGTGGAACGGACAATTTATTGAATGGTTTAAAGTTAGGGTGAGTAATATGTCACATCAAATGTGGTGACTTAATATTGTATCACTCATTCTAAATTAATCAACTTTATCTTGTTGGTAGGTTGCAGAATTGCATTTGCTGCTTTTCTACATGTTCCAGTTCTATTGCTGCATTCAACACCTTTCTAATTGTAGTAGTTTTCCTTGAATATCATAGACGACATGCTTTGTCATGGATTCTTTGGATCTTTGCTAAACTTTAAAAAGGCATCTTTTTTAACTTTCGTACAACTACTATGCACATAAGAAAATTCATCTGAATAGCTTTAAGAAGAAGAAATATAAGTTAATTTACGCCTTGGGTCTAGCACTTGAAAATTGACTGAAACAAACATCCTATGGCTTGCCTTTTAGTTAGAGGAAGATAAAAAATTAGTTAGTCACTTGCTTCTCCATTGCAGATTCTCAGGAAAAGTTGGGATGTGTGTCCGTAAGGGGTCCAATTCTTTCATATGACAAGTATGGCCCAGTCCATCCACTGTCAACCATATACCATCCAGTGTATTTCAGCCTCTTTTAACTAGTTCAGAAGTTTACACTTTATCCTGAGCAAATGATGAGCAATCAATTAGGATAATTCAAATACCTAAGACAACTTACTCTAAGTCACTAACACTATAGATCATAACAGGTGGTTGCTTCCATGCACAGACACTTGATTAGGTCATGGAATCAACATGGAAGACTATTCCTCTTTGTATCTTTTCGACTATTTGGCTAGAGTAGAACAGAGCATGCTTTGAGGGGTAAAAAATATATTTCTAGAACTAAAAATAGATGTTTACATAATCTTTACCTTTGGTATAAAAACGATCTGCTAGTAGAAAATCTTTGTCAGTATATGGATTTTCTGGATTATTAGGAAGAAAGATGTAGTAGTTTGCTTTGTTTTGGCTTATGTATGAGTGATGTACTACTTTTGGATCAACTTCAGCCTTAAGCAAGTATTGAATCAAGTTTAGCCTCAAAATCTCTTGAACATTAGAACAAGCACTCATTCTACTGACTTCCAGTTGTAGGTCTTTATCAATAGTTTTATATCGTTGTCATACTTATGTCACGTTAATGATTTCATAAAGCTGTTTTAGGAAGTACAGTTTTCCTTCATACATGTTTGCTTGTGGTTACGTATATAGTTAACTGAAGAGAATGCAGATTTGGACAAGATTCATACTAAGCTATAACACATATCACTGTGTTAACCAGTTAAATAAGTTCAGTAGACTGGTAAGCAATCAGACAAATGAAGGCTTAGGAAAACTAGACTTATTGTTCTGATTATCCAAAAAATTATTATTTCTAATACACTTCTGTTTGTTATCATGTAGCCTCTTTTACAGTGATGGTTTATGTTTTTAATTTGGGCATTTATTCAAGTAAGTGGTTAAACATTTATCCTAGTAAACTAATTGATTTTCTGGTGTCTTTTTTTTTTCTTAACAATAATTGTTTGCATCCTTTTTCCAGGTTCTGGAGCAACTTACAAGTCAAGATACAATTTTTGGAGACATATATACAAGATGACTATATTTTGCTAGGATATTAATGGAACAAAATGTTATTATATTTCTAATCTAGGGATATTAATCAAGTGTTTTGCTATAGAATTTTGTAAAAGATATTGTGACTTACATCATGAATCTTGCCATTAACAAGAAGTTACTCATTTTTCTAATAGAAATATTTATCTTTATATTATATTCTGTGGCAATGGTTTTTAGACATTTTGATTAATATTGAGATTTATTGATATAAATTTTTAAGGACCAGCTGTATTGTTTTTATGGACCTGGACTAATTGTCCTTAAAATATTCTTTTTGAACAATCTAATAAACACTTAGTTAATCATTAGAGACAAGAAAGTAGTCCCTAAATGTATTAAGGACCAGATAGTGATTGCTTTAAGGTGTTTATCATGGACCGACAATCCGGTCGTCAAATGTTTTAGAGACCAGAAACATGTCAGTCGCTGAAACCCTTTAGGAATCAGTATGAAGGAACCGTCGCTCTTAACATTTAGCAGCGAAGCATACAATGACGGGTCGCGACCAGGTGAACCTGGTCATTATTTATCTTTAGGGACCGGATTCGGATTTTTAGGGACCAATTTTCTTGTCGCTAATAACCGTTTTTCCTATAGTGGAAATTAATATAAATTGTCCAAATCAAAACTCATAGGATACACAAAAGTAGTTTAGGGAGAGGGGGGAAGGGTTGGTCATGGATTATTTTGGAGGCTACTTTCTAATAACTGGTTCTTCATTAACAATAATGAATGCAAACATAAATTTATCAAGTCTAGCAGAGGTATCAAACATATCCTCGTTTTTCCTCTTTTTCTATTGTAATGACTTGATCTGTTATTTTTTTATTTGAACCCCGTTACCCAATATGTTACTCCCCATATGTGTATTTGATATTTTATACTTGCGGGATGGGTGGTTTGGGCTTCATGGAGTTCGGGAGTGAATAGGAACACTTAGTTTCATTTCTTGAAACCTTAAGTTGGAAAAGTTGATCAAGGTTTGACTTTTGTATAAACAACCTCAGATTGGTGATCTGATGGTTCCAATAAGTTCGTATGGTAATTTTTGACTTAGGCATATGTTCGAATTTGGATTTGGAGGTACCTAGAAGATTTTGAGCTTATGTTCCGAATGATTGCAATTTAAAGTATTTGAGAGTTATTAAGTTTGACCATTAGCTGACTTTGATGATATCGTATTTCTATTGTTATTTCAGAATTTGGAGTAGGTTTATTTTGTTGTTTGAAACTTATATGTAAAGTTTGGGTGTGATCCTAATTGTTTAGGCTTGAATCGAACACTTGGTTGGATGTTTGGAAGTTCTTAAACTTAAGAGAAGTTCAACTTGTGGTTTGATTAGGTAGGTAACCTCCAAAAAGTCCACAACAACCTATACATAACTCATACAGTCAGTTGTCAACCTCTCAATGTACATTCAGTGTCCGCAACCAAGGAACAATCTGCTTCTAAGACCCCTCATAGTCTTCAAATCCCTAGAATGCAAGATCTCCATTTCGGATCCCAACCCTACCACTCAAATGAGTGACACGTCCCATATACGCAATCATCTCACGAGAAACACTTCCATAATTCTTCCGTGCCACATAGCAAATCCTGAACATCAACAGTCGATCAACCAGGTGATTACCGTAATACCAGTCAAGCATCCACAAATCAAGACACAATGTGCCTTCTGAAATGCTCGCCCTTCTCAGGTGATACCAACAAGTTCTAGAATTCTTCCAAATATCTGAAACTGTCCATGTTGCGTAGAACTCTAATCTTCCCTTCGAAACTGAACCGCAAACTCGTACATGCAAACCTCAATACCACACGTCATACCACATCAATCAAGACATTATACAAAAATACAAGAACCCCATAATGAACTCTGAATCACGAGTAGGATACATAGTCCACCAGCCAGAAAAATTCCACTTGACCCCATCTAGGAGAAGATCATAACAAGCAACATACTCCTTATACCTATAGAAGACATCTGTCTCAAGCCGAGGTCGACACCATTAAGAACTCTTCGAATTGCATTTTCACACAACCAAGCCATTAAAACTGAATCCCTCTAACTCAACCAAGTCACATAAACTGCCAAGCCCTAGAGTATTGCCACAAAACACCGGTAAAGCCTCACCACACCAAAGGAACAAGTCACCTTTACTACCATGCTGACCCAAACCACTACCAAGCTGACCTATTTCTTTGAATTTTCCTCGACTTGCCTTCAAGTTAACACTTCTTCTTGCCAGTACCTTATGATCCTTATCCAAAGATCATCATAACAGATCCTAGCATGAAACCACGTCGTCCGAAAGCCCATAAGCCACTGTATTCCCTCTTAAGCACCCAATAGTACCACAAACAAACCGCCCACTTTGTAGAGACCTTTTATGAATTCAAAGCTATATCTTTTACCACTCAAATGTTGAAATGTAGAATCAATAATAATACAAATATACCGCAAGTCTTGTTACCATTCAATGCAAATATTAGTTCCTAGCCATATCCAAAATTGGAAAATCCCCAAATACCACAAAATCTTGAACTCATTAGAACCTTCTCGCGAGTCATCTACTCTGCCCTAATCATTAATGCTCCGCCAAAATGAGCCGAGCGACTTGTGCTTCATTAGCACACATTCTCCTAAAGAAGTAATCCCACCTTTATACAACCGAGTGAATCCTTGTCCTTGCACATTACATGTACCTAGAATAGCAAAACCGAATCGTTCCTAGATTTTCCATGTATCCATAAAGTGTAATACATCAAGTACCAAGAAATTTTCTTACTTGAGTCATCCTCAAAACCAACCTTCTCAAGTAACAACCGATCCACAAAAATGCCTCAGTCCAAAGGTAATATAACATACGGACATAAAATCTGATCATCGATAGTAGATTCCCCCACGTGACTCAAAGACATAGAACATAACATCTGGTAAACCACAATACCCTTTCTCCAAAAATTGCTATAATCCCGTTATGTAATTCAACTAAATTCGTCATAAGCTCATGTAGCTCTAATCGTAGATTACCTCAAATCATCTACTAATTGCACATTCATTCTCGTGATCGTCAAGCCAACTTCCTCAACCGATCAAAACTCAGATTGTAACACATATACCTACTAGAAGAAAGAAAACTCTCTACTGTATCATAAGAATCACACATCCGTAGACTACCCCGCAGGTGATAACCCACCTGTTTATCCTCAAAATGACATCTCCATATGCCCTATAATGGTCACAACCACAATGCAACGACTTAATCTTCTCGAGCCTTAACTCGTCAACAAGACAGAAGAATCTACTTCATCCCACACATGAACAACATGAATGATCCCTCAACACACTCATAACTCGGTACTATAGAACATATCAAGACAGAATTCTAGCACCCATAGTCCTTTTCACATCCTCAAAAAACTCTTCTCCTCACATCCAAATCATCTAAGCCTAGTTCTTAGTCACACATAATACTCATCATATATCAACCGAACCACTCATAGATCCATCAATCCACCCCCTAGGGACACCACTAGACATATGGGTCCACACGCACATACTCACACAATTGAAACCACCGAGCCCAAGCTGTAGTCTAAATCTAGCCTCGAGTCCTCCACACTGACCTAACTCCAGAACACAGAGACCATATCTCGCACCTGATCCATAACATCACAAGTTGACAGCGCATAACTGATACCGAGTGCTCAATATCACGCACGAGTAGATTGGAGGGAATCAAAGAGATCCGTTTCGAGCTAAATCAATGTCACAAGAGAAGCAAAGAAAGATGGGAAATTTTCTTACATGCCATGTAGCCTCTCGAAGATAAGTATGACAATCATCATACTGATCCGCAAGACTCTACTGGACACTTGCTTATGACTCGTAGAACTTATGAACCTAAGGCTTTAATATACCCAAATATCAATCTATTACGGCGCGTAACCTGATCCAAAAAGAAATCATAACACGACTCTAAGGCCCACATCAGAATCTCAATAACCGAACAAAACCACTAATCAGTCGTACCAAGGCCCACATCAACCAAAAACCCGTCGGTTACTCATAATCCACGTGTACATCATCAAGAAAGAACATGTGAGACTGAACCTAGGGGGATGGATCCATATCCACACACTACATGGATAACTCACGTGATGTACAGACAACTCACGTGCTAATAATATCAACCTGAGAGATAACTCACATACTGTACGGATAACTCACGTGCCAATAATATCAATATTTCGGATCAACATGGAAAACTCATGTGCCAATAATATCAATATCTCAGATCCACACGAATAACTCGCGTGCTGCTAGGACATTTCACATGCCAATAATATATCGACTGCACGGACAACTCAAATGTTGCATGGAAAACTCACGTGCGAATAATCACAATTCACTCGGTATGGTCACATGCTCAATAACACAATCTGCCCGAATAGCTCATGTTCAATGAGGAGATTAGCCTTTATGTAACCTCAAACATGGCTCAGATAGCTCACAACACGGGTACAAAAATGAGAACCATCACGACATGAAGCATAGCAATCAACTCAAGGCATATCATAGCCTAAGCACCGCCCCGAGCATGCATAATATCCATGTGAACTCACATGGGATCAACCCCACACATGTGCACCAACCATAGCATGTTGCTATCACAAATAACTCAGGCAACTAGTGCTTCAACCAAGTTTAGGTAAGATACATACCTCAAGCAAGCAAAACCGATACTCTAGAAATGCTATCCCGTGTGAATTGCCTCCGAACGACTAGCTAAAAACAACTTAAAAACATCAAATAAGGCCAAAGGAATCAATCCAAAATGATAATATTTGAATCTTTAATCAAATACTCAATGTCAACCAAAACGTCAGCCCGATCCCCGCACTTCATAACCCGACAAAACTCACAAATTCCGACAACCCATTCGAATACGAGTCCAACCATACTAACTTTACTCAAATTCGACTCTGAGTCGATGTTCAAATCTCAAATATTCACTTTAGAATTTGATAAAACCTCCCACTTTCTTTGTTAGATTCATCATATTGAATACCAAAATCAAAGATGGAATCATGTAAAATAATCAAATCCGAGTAAAAAATACTTACCCAATTCATGTGGCGAAAATCCCCTAAAAAAATCGACCAAATCCGAGCTCCCAAATTATAAAATGTGATAAAATGAGCTCAAAGTCCGAATTAAAAACTTATATGCACTACCTAGGTAAACCCTTTGCGATCGTAGGACCCACTTTGGGATCACGAAGCACAAAATCAACTACCAAATTGCTCTACGTGTTCATGACATAGGCCATGCGAATGAGATGACCTCAAATGATAGACCTCCGCGAATGCGTTCACGCCCTTGTGAATGAGAATAAGAAATCTCCCCAGCCTAGTTCCTTATCCGCGAATGCGATAGCTCGTTCGCGAACGCGATGTACAACCAACTCCACTGACAAAATACACAATGCGATCGTGAAGCACAATTGGAGCACCCGAAAACCAGCATCTCACAAAACTCTGAAATGGTCCAAAGCTATCCGAAACACACCCGAGCTCCTCGGGACCCTGTTCGAACATTTCAGTAACTCCCAAAACATAACAAAAACCCACTCAAGGTCTCAAATCATACATAACAACATAAAAACTATGAACCGTACCTCGAATCAAGGTTAATGAACTATTTCAAATTTCCAAATTCCAAACTTATGCCGAAGACGTCTTAACAACTCGGAATCACCTCAAATTTTGCACACAAATTTCAAATGGCATAACAGCCTGTTCCATCTCCCCGGAGAAACAATCCGGACACCATAAAATTGAATTCAACTTAGGATCAAACCTATGAACTATCAAAATCTTCAAATTGCTATTGTACGCATTGATGTTATATACATTATTTATATACTAAGGTTGTGGAATGACTCAGGTTTGATATTCATTGTGGATGTAGTGTGCAAGGAAGAGGAATCACGGGTTGCTTCTTCTTGGTTATTCATGTGCTGGTGTATCACAAGACATTTGACGCGTATTTACCACAGTGCATTGGAGATTGGACAAGGTGAATGACTTTTGAGAAGGTTCTAATGGACTCAAGACTAACATGTGGTATTTAAAGATTTTTAGATTTGGGTATGGCTAAGACCTGGGATTTGCATGGGTGGAGTCGAGACTTGTAGTATTTCGATATCATCATTGATTCTACATGGGAGTATTAGAGAAATGAGGTAAGTTTCTTCAGATTCATTAAAAGGTTCTTCAACACAGGCATTTCAAGTTGAGGTAATTTTGGGTTTAGCAATCTATATGAATTGGTTGATTTAGAGGGATTCGATTTTGATTATTTAGATATATGTTAATGGGTTTTGAAAAATTCATGATGGTTATGACCACGACTCGGGGTTGATGTCTTTTGTGGGTGCAGATGGTTTTCTATGTATTGTGATGTTCTCCTGGATTGAGAGGAGATGGAGGTTTCTGGTCGATGGAGTGTTTATCCAACTCGTCTTTCAGAATAGATGATGAGATCCTCGTATTTTCGAACTGGATCATGTTAGATGCAGAAAGACATGCGAGGCATTGGGATTTAATAGATAAGGCTGTGATTCGTTTTTAAAAGGAAGGTCATATGTCTTAAACATCACGAGAGATTTCATATGCTTAAAAGTCTGCTGGCACTATCTCGTATCACCGAAGGAGATGTGTGTTGTAGGAGATGCATTGTGTATTAATTTTTGGATGATTGACTAATATTATAGAAATTGCATGGTTGGGACTGTCGAAGTTCAAGTTTTACTATGTGCCACAGACGATTTAAGGTAGTATTTTGCATGACAGGATTTTGTATGGGTGATGTGTGTTTACCTTGAAAATGGTAATAATAATTAGATTTGATTTTGTGATTCTAAAAATATGAGATTTAATCTTATGCTAGTTGTAGGAAATAGATGCTAAGTGAGAGACTAGAAGATAAGATAAGATCTTGAAGATAGTATAATAATCAAACCGAATGACTGGAAATCGAGGCCTCGAGATTGAGTTGGATGCTTAGCTAAGGGAAGTCAATGACGGACTAACAATTATGAGAGCTTTGATGGCGGCTCTTTATGATCAATAATGAGCAATACATGAAGAAAAATTAATGAAATGTAATAAATGCAAGTAAGATAATGAATATAGGCAATAGAATCAAATAGAGAGTATGTTTAAGTTAGAGAGCAGAGAGTGTTGTTGTTCTTGTATTGAATGTTGTGTCGTTACATAATGGTGAGGATCCCCTTTATAGATGAGGGGGAATCCCAACATAGAATAAATGCATTTATTGCAAAGATACGTGGACGGTACAATCATTTAATGCCGTGGTACGGGCTCGTACTAGCCTGTCAACTTCAATCAACTGCCTTGGGAATCCCCCACTTATCCATGAGTGTCGACAATATAAAGTGTCTCGAGGTCGAGCATCGAGAGCCTCCAGGGATCGAACCTCGAGCTGGACGTCGAGTCTTCCAGAGGCGATCTCGTAAAGTGCTATAATAACCATAAAATTAGACTCCCCGATTTTAGCCATATACAGATAGTCCCCGCGTTTCTTAGAATGGAAGTGATAAGAAATGGCCTTGACACCGATTTCCTTGATCTTCCCGTGATGACATTACGCGCGTGACGTACTCTTGGTGATAAGTGAAACTTCCTATTGGTTCATCCTTTCAGGAGCGTTTCAATGCACTGTCGGTTTATTTTCCCAAAAACGGTAATATCACCGTCGATTTGTTTCACAAAAAAGGCATTTGATTGCGCCTGTCGATAAATTTCCTAAATGCATTGGTTGCGTCGTCTGTTACGCTACTGCCCTTCTATAAATGGGAAGTTTTTTGAGATAACACTTCATCCAGTCATTCTTCAACAACTTTAAACCCTTTTTCTTCTCTTCTTCTTCATCCAAATTTTATCCTTCGTGATTCGAGCCTGGGACTGCAAGATCACATGGCGATGGTTTGCCATTTATGCCATGGCTACTCTTTAGAGACTTTTCTGAGTGGGATCGTAATGATTTGTTGTTGTTGTTGTTGGCCCGAAGTAACGGGGAAGGGGTTTCAATTTATCCCCGCTCCAAAGGATACGTGGACCGTGAACTGCTACTCATCTCTCTTAACTTCCACCTGGTGTGGCGCTTTACTCCCCTTGCTTTCTCCGGAGTGAGGCGTTGTCATCTACTAATTGTTGCATCCCATGCCAGTGCAACGTCTCAAGAAGTGGCTTCACAATAGTAGTGCTAACAAGACCCATACTCGCCAAATTTTTCACCGAGCCACAATTTCCCCAGCGTGCTAAAAGCTTTTGCTTTTTCCCGGGCTACGAGCTCTTCATCTTTTTCTGCTTCTTCATCTTTTTCTGCATCGGAGGAGGTTCTTGAAGACGTTGTTTGGAAGATCGAAGTGGGATTCCCAAAGGAATGGCTCTCGCAGATATTGCGTACGAGGATGTACCTTCGAGAGTAGTTTAGACTCTAGCTGTTATATATATATATTTTTGTTAAGGCTTCTTTGTTTTTGTGTAAGGAACCTTAGTGGGCTTTTGTAATCGTCGTTTATTAATACAAAAAAGCTTCTCCCGTATTGTCTTTGATTTGCGCTGAATTTCCCTTTGCCTGCGTTTGTAAAGAATCTGAGCATGTTATATTACCGGTTGGTCCGAATATCGGGCCTAGGCGTAGGAATTTTCTAGGTTCTTGATTGGTTAATATGATATTCCCTGGAATCCTTTGCCGTTCCCCGGAACACGTCCGAATGAACTCAAAACTTGGGCCGCCGAAACTAGCGACTTCGCATTGAGTGAGGGTGGGGCCTCGAATTTAAGAATAAAAATTAGCCCTCATAGGCCTTGTTGATAGTCTTCGAGGGGCGAATTTACCTGATAACCCAACAATAAAGACAGTTCTCGGGCCTTTTCGCACAATCCCCGAGTGAGAAGTTTTGTGAACTCGGGCGGCCTCACAAACTTTCTTTGAACTTAAAATGAAGATATCCCTAAGGCGTTATAGATAGACCCTGAATGAGGATACGCTCGAACTATGTTGGCCCATGGGCCAAAGTAACCGAGGGAGTGTTTAAGTAGCCCCGGAGGCATAAATAGCCCAGAGGCTCTATTGATAACCTTCGAGTGGAAACCGACTCGGACCTAGGAAGGTCCTCGAGATCGGACACCATCTCGAGGCTTGGTTAATGCGGTTAGCTTCTTAGAGTCCATTGTTGTGGCAACGAAATCCTTCGAGATCGGGTACCATCTCGAGACCAGGTTGATATGGGGGTCTTTCATCCCTCGAATATTGGGCGGTATTGCCAACTGTATGACATGGTCATGAAATGTTCGATGTGACCCCGCCGGTACGTTTCCCTGGAAGTGGTAATGGCTTAGCCAGCATTTAATTGGCCTTTGAGGCAGGCGGACAGTCACCGCTTGCTGTATACATAGGTTTGTCCCCCCCTTTTTTGAGGATTCCGCTATTTTGAGTAGCTATCCTTTTTCATAGAGTTCTTCTTCCTTGCGTTAGGTCTTTCACCATTTTAATTTTGAAGCCTTCGGTTATGTTCCCACTCCCCCTCTCTTGTTTCACCATAGTTATGGCTGCTACGCTAGGATCCGTTCAGCAAGGAGAGGAAA
Organism: Nicotiana attenuata; assembly: GCF_001879085.1. Classification (NCBI taxonomy): domain Eukaryota; kingdom Viridiplantae; phylum Streptophyta; class Magnoliopsida; order Solanales; family Solanaceae; genus Nicotiana; species Nicotiana attenuata. Next base: position 206,141 of record NW_017671938.1, on the reverse strand, counting down.
GTTCTGCCTCTGGTTCCCGCTTGGTCGGCGGTGCACCGCCGTTGTCTGGTGAGCCAACCTCGAGACATTTTTTCCCGAGGAAGGACCCTTTGTGAGAAAAACCTCCCAATATTCAGCGCCATTGGGAGAATGCTTCGAAGTTCATTTCTCTAATAGGAGAGGGGCACCTCGAGTCAGTGAGGAAAGATTGTGGATGGGGGAAAGGGTAGTTTTGCAGGTACCTTCACTGGAAGAGAGCATCATGGATCATGCAGAGGGGTTTTTTGAACATATACACGTACCCCTTTTCATTGGCCCCCCTTGATAGGGTCGCGTTTGACTTCTGTCGGAAGTATCGGGCTACCCTAGCACAGGTTTACCCGTCGTTTTGGAGGATAGTATTGATGATGAGATGCTTTACGGAGGAAGCAGGGCTTGAGTTTAGCCTTAGTCATCTGATCAGGCTATACCGGCCCTTTCACTACCGAGGCCTTCTAACCTTGCGGTGCCGATCTACCAGGCCTGTCGTTGTCGATGATGAAGAAGATGGGACCGGGGATGGATGAGCCGATTCATCTGAGTACGAACTGTTGACATTATCCTTGTGGAGTTCCTGCCATTTCCTGAGGAATGGAATTCTACACGTAAGTGGTACACTTGTGTTTTCATTGTTTTGCTTATGGTGCAGGCAGTTTCCGTAAATGCGCTTTTCTTTCCCTTTCTGCAGCAATTCCGTGGATGCTATACGAGGTCCCTGACCTAACGGATTGGGCTTGGAAGCTGGCCACTCGCTCAACTTATGATGAGCGCAAGTGGCGAGACCTGTCCAAGGGTTGGTGGGAGGCAAAACACCACGGTACGTGCTATGTGATTTGCTTTCTTTTGAAAGGCATTTTCTTTTTATGCGTACTGACCCCGTCATCGTAGGCATTGGGGAATTTTCAAAGATAAGATTGTTCCCTCTCAGAGAGGGAGAATGGTCGTCAGCTTCGAGATCGAGGAATAGTAACAAACGAAAATAACCTTTGCAGGGCGAAAGTGCTCATAGGGAGACAAGTCTAGCCCGGAGGCTCAAAGAAGATGCATCAGCTGAGCCTGCAACACCCAAGATTCCTGGCCTTAGAGAAAAGGTCCCTCCTTTGCCGCCGTCTTCTTCTCCCGTCGAAGGTACTTCGAGGGATGTCTGCGGCCATGGGCCGCCTACATTGAGTGGGGTATCGAGAGGCCGTGTTCTAATCGAGTGTGGTTCTACCGGGGCCGATGGGTCCAGGCCAGTAGATGTGCGTTCAACCTTTGACGAGGCTCAGCGGCTTTACTCAGTGGTGAGTTTTGGTCAACTGTATTGGATTTTTAGTTCTTGCAATTTTACCTTCTCATTGAGTTCCTTCTCCGTAGGCTTTCGACAAGCTCAAGTTTGAGCTGCTCCGTCGTGAGGCCAGGTTGCAAAAAGCCGTGGATGGGGAGAAATCCCTCAGGCTTTACAATAAAAGGGAAGATGTGTTGGTATACTTGCGGTATGAGGCGAGTCGAAGTCTGAACTACGAAAGCTATCTCGAGGAACATGTAATTTTTGTTCCGAGGGGGTGCATGTTTCTTCTTTTATCCTCTGAGATTAGTGTTTTGATACTTCAGTTGCAGAAAAAGATAGAGGACCTGGAATGCCTTCGGGGCGAAGTTGGTCAAGCCAAGTGTGAGTGTGATGAGCTAAGGGCTTGGGTGGATGCCCAGGTTGCGGCTAAGAAGGATGCTTTGATCAAGGCTTCTGCCCTCGAGGTGCAGCTCCGGAATGCTCGCAAGAACAGCTCGGTACGAACGGACATGATTGCAAGGCTCGAGTCCGAGCTTCTAAAGATGAAGGCTGGAGTTGTGGACGCCCGGGCTGAAGTAGATCCGAACTAAGGCTGATAAGAAAGTGGCCGTCTATTTTAAAAGACGCTGCCGACGCTCGAGCTGAGTTTAGAGGGGCTCTCGACCAGGAGAGTAGGATCAAAGAGTATGCTCGGTGCAAATCTCGAAGGGAAACCCTCGAGGAGATCCATGTTAGGGGCTTTGATCTAGAGATAAAGCAGGCAAAGGCGGATGAATATGATGCCAAGTTCCTCTTGCCCGATGCCGAAGATAACGGGGAAGAGGCCGGCAGGCCACAGTCCCCGAGGGGAACGTAGGCTAGGCTTTTTTCTTTTTGATTCTTTGTACAGTGTTCTTAGAAAACTTTGTAAGCGAAGCCTTATGTACTTATCAAAAGGAAACCTATCGGTTTCATTTTTCTTCCGTGTGCATGTCTTTCTTTTCTTTGAATTTTGACGCTTTGTCAACGACTGGCCAGATGAATTGGACTTCGAGGTGAAACCCTTAGGCTTATAATACGGCCCTGAGGCTCGTTGGGCTGGACCATAGGCTCTTACACGTTTGCCTTTAGGTGTGTTTAACTGTTTCCGGGCTCAATCTTCGAGTCGGGTTTCGACTTTAGTTTATTGACCCTTAAGTTTTTGAATTTTTTAGCTGGCCCTCAGGCTCTTACGCGTTAAGTCGGTACGACCTTTTAGTGTAAGCTGGCGTTTAAGCTCTTATGATTTTTCTCTTAGGAATATTCAGTTAACTGTTTCGGGCTCAATCTTCGAGTCGGATTTTGACTCGAGCTCATTGACCCTTAAGTTTTTTAATTTTAAGCTGGAGGTTAGGCTCTTATGCGTTGGGTCGGTACGACCTTTTAGTATAAGCTAGCGTTTAAGCTCTTATGCATTGGGTCGGTATGACCTCTTATGTAGGCTTTATTTTTCCCTCATTAAAGACTTTTTGAATTTTTGTGTTCGCCCGAATCTTCGACGGTTCGATAAGAACCTTGATTGTGAGCCGTTATGTAGCGATAAATGAGCACCCCGGGAGGTTTCGCTCGGTGGCTGAGTGTTTCGAAGCCTATAGTTTGGAGCTAACATGGTCGAAGCTTTTTTGCTTGTTTCGAGGGTAGCTCTTTTAACCGGTTCTTTTCGAAGTATTTTCGAAGTAATTGAAGGCCTGTGATTTTATAACGACGGTCGAGTGTCCCCGAGTCGCATTAGTTTGGTCGTAGACTTGTGACCGTAGTCAATTGTTTTTGGCCGTAGCCTTTTAGTCTCCGAGTGAAGTAACTTCGGCGTCTATATCAAGGGTATGCCTTATTAGGGGTCTTCCAAGTTCGAATATATAGCCTTAGCTTTATGACCGGGATTATTCCTTTTTGTAAGGTCTTATAACTTTTTACATGCCTTACTTGAGGTCGTACAGTTTTGGTTACTTGGTACAAGTATAGTTCATACCTTTCATGAGGTCTTATAGATATTGGTATTGCCTTATAAAGGTCTTACGAGCTCGAGGTTCCCCACATGGGGTCTTATAGCCTCGGGTTTTTGATAAGGCGATGGGGTGGCAGTCGGCGATAGTCCCCGACATATTGAGAGTTTCTTAGCTCTGGAGCCGTTTTGTGTAAACTTGGAGTTGCCTCATTGAGGGCTTACTAGTTCGATGTTTTCGGCCCGGAGGCCATGTGACTTTGAGTATTTGACGTCTGTCCCCGAGTGTTCGGGAATTTTCTGGCTCTAGAGCCGTTTCATGAAAAAATAGCGGATTTCTTCGAAGCGCAAAGCGTTTTGATGGAAAAAATATTTCTTGATTACTTGGCACAAGTATACATATTTTCGCTGTCAAGGGCTCAGTTATTTTATACGGACACGGTTCGATCGACCGTTTGGCCCGATACATCATTTTCCTATCGAAACCCTTTTTGGCACATTTTGACTTCTTCGAGGAGGTGACCTCCCATGGGGGATGCCCCCCAGTATTCGAGGTCGATCGATGAGAAGCCTTGAATACTTGTTGAGTTTTCCTTAGGTAGCACATAGATGTTGCCTCATTAAAAACCTTGCCGGTAAAACCCTTCTTGGGATAAAACCCGATCGATAGAAAAGAGTGCAACACATGCTTTGAAACCTAAGGTCTTCAAGCTGGAGATCGCTTCGACTGTTCCAGTCGGATACCTGTGCACAGGTTAGTGTAAAATGTAAAGGAGAAAGGGAGATGTTATATCTTAGTGCTGATGGCTCTTCGAGCCTCAATATACTCCAACCGTTTGCTCCGAGGATGCGGTATGGTCCTTTACTCATTTAGTCGGGTGTAGCCGAGAATATATCTCACTATTGCTACTTCACTATTTGCTTATCGTTTAGCTCCTTCGATGTTGGAGGTGTTAATGCCGGTGCCACATCGTGCACCGCGAACATCTCTCTCACTGCATGTTGTTCTCCGTAGATGGTTATTATTCCGTCCTTTGTTGGAAATTTCATCATTTGATGGAGGGTGGATGGTACTGCTCTCGTGCAGTGTATCCATGGCCTTCCGAGCAAGGCATTGTACCTCATGCCTCCTTCGATGACATGGAACTTGTCATTTTGGGTTGTGCCGGCCAAGTTGATAGGCAGTGTTATTTCCCCTTTCTTCGTTTCGCTCGCCATTTTGAACCCATTGAGGACTCGAGAGGCGGGCACGATCTGATCGAGCAGTCCGAGCTGCTCCACCACCCTCGACCTGATAATGTTGGCCGAACTACCTCGATCCAAAAGCACACGCTTAATTTGAAATGTATTTACAAGAAAAGAAATTACCAATGCGTCGTTATGAAGCTGAGACAGGGTCTCGATGTCCTCGTCGCTAAATGTGAGAGCGTCCTCGGGTATGTAACCTCAAGTCCACTTTTCCCTTGTGATGGATATTTATGTTCGTTTTACAACGGGTTCCTGTGGGATGTCGACTCCCCCGACAATCATGTGGATGACATCTTGCGGTTCTTCTATTTCATTTTCCTGTTTGCCTCTCTTTCCCTAAATTGATTTTTGGCCCGGTCGCTTAGGAACTCTCGGAGATGCCCTTTGTTGATCAGTTGGGCTACTTCTTCTCGGAGCTGTCTGCAGTCTTCGGTCTTATGACCGTGTGTGCCGTGGAATTCGCACTCTAAATTATGGTTCCTTTACGATGGATCTGATTGTACAGGTCTTGTCCATCTGGTGTCTCTAATTTTACCGATGGCAGACACAATGTCCGAAACGTCGACATTGAAGTTGTATTCAGACAAGCGGGGTGCCTCCGTTGGTCCTGTGTGTCTGTCGAATCCGGCTCTGCTTACGAGTCCCGATGGATTCTGACCTCGATCTAGCCTTCGATCATTTTGGGATATGTTACACCTTGGGGCGTTTCTTCTATCTTCAGTGTATGGTTGGTAGCTTTCCTTGTTTGGCTTTGTGGTGACGTCCGAATCCACTACTAAAAAGTAAATGGACACGGTCGCATGTAATATAATTTACCCAACTATGAGTCGGGGTTGAATCCCACATAGAACAATATGTAGGCGAATAGGAATGTAAGAGAATTGTCACTTGTTATGCAGTGCCAAACACTTAGAATTGATTTGATAAAATATCTATACCTAAATGCAGAAATGTAAACTAACCTAGAAAGCAAGTAAAATGATCAATAGCTAAAAGTATGGTTGCATCGGGAATTACACTCAAGTAACGATCCAATGTATTTCATGATTTTACAAATATGAGCGAGTTTATGTTAATTAGCCACGGGTAATAATTCTATATTAGCTTATTCCGTAGACTAACAAGAATTCCTAATTGAATTATGCCTAAAACAATTAAGAGATTAAGCACCCCCGGATATGGCTACAAGTAGTTCAATCCTATTCCTAGGTAGAATCTATAAAATGAGGTTTAACGCCTCAAGTTCTTGTAATTAATCTTTCCCAACCCCATACAATCTTTTCCAAAATTAATTCTGAGTTAATGGTTGAGTCCTAGAGTTAGCTAATCCCTTTGGAAACATTAAAGAACAAGAATAATTAAAGTAAATAATAACTCACTTCATAAAAGGATAAAAATCATTCAATACATAAGTACAACAAAGTATTCAATCCACACTTTAAACAAGAATATTTCCATAACCAAGATTCAAGTGTTGGATAAAATACTACACACTTAGATATACAATACAAAGCAAGGAAATGAAGAAATAAACAAAAATGGGTAAGAAATCCTTAACCACAAGCTTCAAATCTTCAAGACCCAAGTGTGTGTGCAAAAACCCTAGCTTCCACCTTGTTCTCTCTAAGTCTAAGAACTCAAAAATATGCTAAAGATGTCCAGAGATTTCGCTAAAGATATCTTACAAATGAGCTGATTTGGGTATTAAAAGGTTTGGGGTAAAAAATGTGAAGTTCCAGAATTGCCCAGTTTTCACGCCCAGTCTCTTCATCGCGTTCGCGGTCAAGCCTTCGCATTAGCGAAGGCTTACTTTCTTCAGTCATCGCATTCGCATTCACAACTTCGCGTTCACGAATGTTCATGTTCTACTACATCGCGTTCGCGTTGTGTACTTCGCGTTCGAGAAGGTCTAGCTGCTTGCTACTTCGCGTTCGCGTAGTGCCTTCGTGTTCGCAAAGAGTAAACCACTGGGCACTTTCTTATTGTCCATTTTAGCTCCTTTTTGACTTGTTTTTGCTTGGTTTCTTCACCATTACCTCTAAATCACATACAACCTGTAAAATAGAAGTAAATGACATTAAACACACGATTTGATCACTCAAACATAGCAAAAGTATAGGTTTAAAGACAAGATAAGTTGGTAAAATACCAACTTATCAAACCCCCAAACTTAAACTATTGCTTGTCCTCAAGCAATGAAAGCGACAAAATCTCCTCCAAAGTAGCTAACTCAACAATGCATCCATATCATGACAAGCCAAATAGGTCTACAATAAGCACAAAAATATGACTTTGATTGGTACCAACAATTACTCCAAAGCATATGAATTATCAAGCACTTATCATGAACTTCATTACACTCCAAGTTCTCAAACGCTAATGCAAATCAAAGTAGCAATCAAGTCATGACACTAAAGCTTCAAAATTTGCCTCTCTATCACAATTAACTTTCTTTGGTCATTCCTTCCAATTTAAATGGGATTAAATTCACAACTCAAATCTCATGTGGCCTCACATTTAAGAGAAGATCCCACACTCATTAGTATTAATTCAAAACAAAAATGGGATATCAAATGGAAAGAATCAACTCTCTCTCAAAAAGATGTTCAAATGCATACAAGTAGTACCATAGGCTTGCCCTTCATGTATTCCTCCACTAATGTAGACAACTTGGTTCAAAATCAATTAGGACTTAAAGGGTTGTAGTTTAGGCTTTTGGTTAAGGTAGGGCACAATTTTGGTTAGAGTGACTCAAAACCTCCCCAAGCACTACAAAGTTTACAATTAAAGTCCACTTCCTTCCAAAACATTTTCCATCATTTCTTTACTTTTAATTCCACACCTAGTCTTCCCTTTATTCACAACTTCTTAGCACCACCACTATTTTTTTTCTTTCCTTTTAAAAATCAAGGAAGGTTTCGCTTTTTTCTTTTTTTTCTACCTTCCACCTTTTTAACCAACTTCCATATCACAACTTTTCTAACCTTCACCCCCAAACTTAGGCTTTTAGCCTATGTTTACACTTTTAAAGTTCTTAGGGAGGTAGGGTGCCAAAAGCTAGATCAATACAGAACAAAGGATTAAAGTTTGTAACATGGTTGATAAAGAACAAGGTTAAAGGCTCAAAATGGGTTGACTAGGGAAAATATTCAAGGATAGAAAATTTAAGGCACAATGGCGGTCCAAGGAAGGCCTAATATCATTTTTCAAACCAAGTTAATCTATAATTTCGCCTTGAAGCACATTCCGGGCAAGTTCTAGACTACAAGTAATGCAAAAGAACTCACAATAAATCTCACCACACATGGCACATGAACACTCAAGTGGAATACAAATCCTAAATACAATTGAAACCAATGACTCAAAGAGGTTGCATATAGCATAGGAAGCTATTTAGTGAATCAAAGAGCCAAAATTTGAGTCTAAAAGTCATGACATTTTTACTTCAATTATTTTTCTTTTTCAACAACAAAAAATTCATATGCCGAGGTTTAAATCATGTTGGTACCAAGCAAGTCACAACTTGGTCGATGGGCACAAACCCCAACTCAAACCATTTATTTTTCCTAAATAAACATAAGCTATATATAACTACAAGACTAATTCCCTTGAGAAAGTTTTCTATCTACCCATCATCGGGAAAAGTCGACAAAAATTTTCTGCAATTACCCGGTTCAAGAAGAAAATTGGCATCCTTGGAAAAAGAACCGTGGTATAAGGAAAACCAAGGATATCGCCACTAGCATAAACATACTATATATAAAAAAATTAAGAAGCTAATAAAAAATTAAGAAGCTAATAAACATCAAGTAACTAAAAAAAATTTAAGAAGCTAATAAAAAATTAAGAAGCTAATAATAAATATACTAATATAACACATCACATGAAAATACACTAACAACAAAATGAAAACAACTACAATACAAATTTGTTGTATATCCACAATTATACTAGAACCACAGTTATACAAGAAGCCACCCCAACTAAAGATGTTGCAATGTCCCCAATGCAACTAAACAAGATAGAATAAAATGGTGGAAAGTGCTCCCTGAATACTGCATCAGTCAGAACTGGAGGTGGTGGGAAATTTGAGCCCCAAGTCTGCATCATCTTCATCCTCCGATTCATGTGACCCACAAAATGTGCTCAGCTTTTGCATCATCTTGGACAGCAGCTTGTTTTTCTTATTCTCATGCTCCTTGAACTTTCTCTGCCTTTTTTCAATCTTTCCTTGCCGATGACTCATGTTTTCCAATCTGGTGTTAATGGCCTCCATCTTGCCCGTGATTTCTTTTTGCTCTTTGACCAAATCCGCCATGGATGGTGGGGCAGCAGCCCCAGTAGATGTGCCAGTCCTAGTAGATGTGCCAGCCCCAGGTGGGCCAGTGGGAAGGCCAGCTATAAGCTGCCTAACATGCGCATCTACTCCATATATCTAGCTGGACAAGTGGCGCATAGTGTGAGGACCGGACTGGAGTGGTCCCATGGGGTCAAAGGACCCTGATGAAGGTGCAAAGGATCCGGCGGGATCAGTGGTGGCCTCGGAGAACTGCCCAAATGAAGAGGAAGCAACATCAATTCTCCTCTTTTTCTGTTTGTCACTGGGTCCCCTTTTCAGCAAGGGACGGATCATCGACTTTCCTAGACCTTTCTCAACATCATTGGGGCATGTAGGCACCCCAGCATCATAGCAAAGTCTAGTGATCAAGGATTGAAAGAACATGCCTTTGGACCTCCCATGAGTGGCTTCCTCAATTTCTCGGACAATGTGTTCCCCCACGTTCACAGGTAGTCCATCCATGATAGCAGCAATTATCAGTGCCCTGTCATGTGTCACATCAGTGTCATTTGTAGAGGGTGACACTCTTGAACAGATAATGGAGAGCCATGTCTTTGCCTTAGCCGTGAAGTCGTGAGAATCAACTCCCTTGTGCACTGTCAGCCACGTCGGAGTAACCCCATCATGTAACTTATCTACTAGCCACTGGTTTCCTCCTGCTTTGGCTCTGTCTCTATTGGCCTCGTTGTCAGCATTGGGGAGGCCATAAACACCATTTATTATCTCAGGGCTGAAGTGGACTTGCACGCCCCGCACAGTGGTAACAAAGGCACCTTGGAAGTCGGTCATCAAGGCGTTTGCATAGAATTCCAGAACTATTGTGTGGTTGGCATTATTTGGTTGCTCAGCAAAATAAATCCACATGCTCTCTATCAAGCGCGTGTAGAAGCCCGGCATTTTCGCTTCAACTTTTTCCAAGTTTATGCCTCTTTCCCGGACGATGGTCTTGGATAAGAGTTCATCGTATCTCCCCTCACATACTGCAGATAGAAACCGCTCACGATCAAAGGCTTCCTCTTGTCCAGGTCCAAAGACATGTTCTTGTGCAATTTCATCATGTTTCGGATCCATTTTAAGCCCAAAGAACCTACAAAATAGACCAACAATGTTAAAAGCTCATACAGACACTTAAAACAATGTATTAGGAAGTATTTAGGCCGAAGAAATGGGCGAAAAAGGTTCCGGGCAGAGCTCTGCGAAGCTACTATTTTTTGCCAATTTTGGGACTGCCAGTGATTGCTCTTCGCGTTTACGAGCAGACCATCGCATTCGCGAAGAGCAAAATTTTTTTCCCAGAATCAGACCTTCGCGTTCGTGAGAAGACTACCGCATTCGCGAAGGTCAAATTTTTCTGCCCCCACTATTTTGCCTTCACGTTCGCGGGAAGACCCTCGCGTTCGCTAAGGTCATTTTCCTCACCCAGAACATGTTTTCTTTCAGGCTTTTCTACAAACAGTTGGGGTGCCCACTTTTCTTTATTCAATTACAGAAAACTTAAGAACAGATCTTGCCCAATTTTTTTCTTCAAAAACCAACACTCACACTCAACCAACCTCACCCAGCAAGCACAACGAATTTCACACACACATTTGACATTTAAGACCATAAAACTTCTGAACCCTAAGCACCAACAATCAAAGTAGAGCTCACTTTCTTCCTCGAAATCGTACTCTCCTTGACTTGCTTCCACACTCTCAAGTTGGTAGGCATAGTGAGCCTCAACCAATATTTTCATTTGAGCTTCCAAAGTGCGGATATGCTCATCATTGTGAGTCAAGCTTTGTTTGAAGTCCTCTGGTGCAAAGTTGTGCTTTTCCTCATTTGCAAGAATGGTCTCCAACATGAACATCACCTTCTCATTTTGAGCATTTGAGAGTTCTTCTTGGTTTTGGTCAAGCACCAAGGAAGGATTTTCGGCTTCCACATCTAAGGAAAATTCTTGGCTATCATTAACTTTCGAGGATTTTCGGACCTCTAAAGCTTCAAGCATTTGTCCCATTTGTGAGTGCAACCTTTCAAGTGCCAAGTCATTTTGGAGACTATTCTCCAAAAGCTCCTCCAAGGCACTTTGTTCTTTGTTTCCTCCTTCGAGTAATCACTCCAACATGAGCTTGAACTCTCCATTTGACCATGCTCAACTTCTTCCACTTCCGTAGCCCTATAATTTTCATCACAAAAAGTAGAATCATCATAACGGGGGCTTGGGGAAGGGAAGGACAAGGGGCAATACTCCCAATGACCATTTTGACAACCACACTTATCACAAATACTCCACTCATGGGTTTGAGATTGTGCGCAAAATCCACCCCCGGGAGAATTTAAACAATTTTGCCACGAGTGTGGTCTTCCACAATAAGGACAAGGGTCATCAAAGTATGAACAACTACCATCCGACCAATTTTCATTATATGATCCCATTTTTCAAAAATAAGAAAATAAACAAGAAACAAACAAGAAAAATAGAGACCAAGGTAAGAAAAATAATTACACCAATATTCACAAGTTTGGACCAAAGCACTTACGCTTATTTCTCAAACAACCTAAACTACGCCAAATTATTCCTCAGCAACGGCACCAATTTTGGTGACATCCAAATCCACTACTGAAAAGTAAATGAACACGGTCGCATGCAATATAATTTACCCAACTATGAGTCGTGGTCGAATCCCATGGAGAACAATATGTAGGCGATTAGGAATGTAAGCGAATTATCACTTGTTATGGAGTGCCAAACACTTAGAATTGATTTGAGAAAATATCTATACCTAAAAGCGGAAATGTAAACTAACCTAGAAAGCAAGTAAAATGATCAATGGCTACAAGTATGGTTGCATCGGGAATTACACTCAAGTAACGATCCAATGTATTTCATGATTTTACAAATATGAACGAGTTTATGTTAATTAGCCACGGGTAATAATTCCTAATTGAATTATCCCTAAAACAATTAAGAGATTAAGCACCCGCGGATATGGCTACAAGTAGTTCAATCCTATCCCTAGGTAAAATCTATAAAATGAGGGTTAACGCCTCAAGTTCTTGTTAATTAATCTTTTCCAACCCCATATTATCTTTTCCAAAATTAATTCGGAGTTAATGGGCGAGTCCTAGGGTTAGCTAATCCCTTTGGAAACATTAAAGAACAAGAATAATTAAAGTAACAATAACTCACTTCATAAAAGGATAAAAATCATTCAATACATAAGCACAATAAGGGATTCAATCAACACTTTAAACAAGAATATTTCCATAACCAAGATTCAAGTGTTGGATAAAATACTACACACTTAGATATACAACACAAAGCAAGGAAATGAAGAGATAAACATAAATGGGTAAGAAATCCTTAACCACAAGCTTCAAATCTTCAAGACCCAAGTGTGTGTGCAAAACCCTGGCTTCCACCTTGTTCTCTCTAAGTCTAAGAACTCAAAATATGCTAAAGATGTCCAGAGATTTCGCCATAGATATCTTACAAATGAGCTGATTTGGGTATTGAAGGGTTTGGGGTCAAAAATGTGAAATCCCAAAACTGCCTAGTTTTCACGCCCAGTTTCTTCATCGCATTCAAGGTCAAGCCTTCGCGAACGCGAAGGCTTACTTTCCTCAGTCATCGTGTTCGCATTCACAACTTCGCGTTCACGAATGTTCATGTTCTACTACATCGCGTTCGCGTTGTGTACTTCGCGTTCGAGAAGGTCTAGCTGCCTGCTTCTTCGCGTTCGCGTAGTGCCTTCGTGTTCGCAAAGAGTAAACCACTAGACAGTTTCTCATTGTCCATTTTAGCTCCTTTTTGACTTGTTTTTGCTTGATTTCTTCACCATTACCTTTAAATCACATACAACCTGTAAAATAGAAGTAAATGACATTAAATACACGATTTTATCACTCAAACATAGCAAAAGTATAGGTTTAAAGACAAGATAAGTTGGTAAAATACCTACTTATCACTTTGGCACCTTTGCTAGAAGCCTGCTAGGATATACTGACCCCGAGGGGGCTCCCAGTTGGTCATCCTCGACCCTGATCTTCGATTGGTATCGGTTGTGGACATCCGACCATGTCACGGCAGGATATTCAACCAAGTTCTGCTTCAGCTGCTTCGAAGCTACCGAGTATCGCTCGTTCAATCCTTGAGTGAAAGACTGTACAGCCCAATCATCGGAGACCGGTGGTAACCCCATTCGCTCCATTTGAAAGCGAGACACAAACTCCCACAACATCTCGGTTTCTCTTTGTTTGATTTGAAGACGTCGGATTTCATTGTAGCTACCCTGATGGCACCGCCATGTGCTTTTATAAAAGAATCTGCCAGCATGGCAAATGAGTCTATTGAATTTGGGACAAGGCTGCGGTACCACATCATGGCCCTATTCGAAAGTGTTTCTCCGAACTTTTTTAGTAGGACAGACTCAATCTCATCGTCCTTTAGGTCATTGCCCGTCACCGCACAGGTGTAAGCGGCGACGCGCTCGTTGGGGTCCGAGGTTCTGTTGTACTTCGGGAGATCGGGGATTCTGAACTTCTTCGGGATGGGTTTTGGAGCAGCATTTTGTGGGAATGGATTTTGTACGAGCTTCTTTGAATCTACACCCTCTAGGATCAGGGGTGCGCCCGAAATTTGATCGACCCTAGTATTGTAGGTCTCCACCTTCTTGTCATTGGCTTCTATCTTCTTCTCGCCCGACTCAATCCTCTTTGTGAGGTCCTCAAGCATCTTTATGATGGCGGGGTCGGCTGCTGACCTGCTGTTGATTGATCTTTCTGGTACTTGCTTGGCTTGAGGAGCCGCTTCTGGTGCCGCTGTGCTTGGAGTTTTTAGGTGGCTTTGCAGTTGAGCAATCGCAAGCTGTTGTGCCAGTAACATCTCAAAGATGACGTGAAGGCTAACCCCTTGTTCCCTCCGAGCTGGTGTTTTTTGGGCTTCTTGTTGGTCTTCTTGGCGTACACTCATGTTGGTGTGTGAGCTTATCTCGACGTGTTGAGCATTGCACGAGACCACGTCCACGAGAATTGGTTCTGGTGCATCCTCAGGGTTTCGTGGTGGTACACCAATACCTGGAACAACTGCACCATTCTCTCCATGGTCCTCAAGACCATTGTTTTCATGTGCGTTCACTGAGTTAGACATTTTGACCTGAAATCAAAGATTCTTGGACAAGAAAAGTGTGAAAGATAACTTGCATTATGTAGTAAACCAGCAACAAAAAAACCACTATTATTTTTAGCCCCACGGTGGGCGCCAAACTATTTACCTTGAATGTTGTGTCGTTACATAATGGTGAGGATCCCCTTTATAGATGAGGGGGAATCCCAACATAGAATAAATGAATTTATTACAAAGATACGTGGATGGTACAATTATTTAATGATGCGGTACGAGATCGTACTAGCCTGTCAGCTTCAATCAACTGCCTTGGGAATCCCCCGCTTATCCATGAGTGTTGTAGATATATACTGTCTCGAGGTCGAGCATCGAGAGCCTTCATTGATCGAACCTTGAGCTGGACCTCGAGTCTTCCGGAGGCGATCTCGCAAAGTTCTATAATAACCATAAAATCGGACTCCCCGATGTTCTTCGAGGCAGACTATTCCTTTGGTTGCGAATTGTGAAAGTGCATTACAAACTAGAATGTTGAGTGTATGTGTTATGGCTAGGTTATTGTGGACCTTTGGAAGGTTATTTACCTATCTGGTATTATGTGAATCAGTTTGGGAGCCTATTGGCATGCCTAATGAGTAGGTGTATTCTATACTAGATTGGATTTACTTACTCAGTGTAGTTTTTGCTATAATGAGTCATCGGGTTGAACTGATCTTATTCATGCCTTGATCTGTTTATTGTGTTACTCTCATGTGCAATGATGGGTTGTGAGTTTTCTTGATTATTCACATGCATGTTGTGGTCCTATTTAGGCCTTGTGGCGGTATATGAGCGAGATGGCTCTTGTGACGTTGATTTACTTATTACACCTTAGCGGTGCTTACCTTTTTCCCTAGTATGTTATGCTTATTCATCTTCCAATAAGTGTATTTATACAGTTTACGTTGCATGATGCTGATGCACATGTGTTTAGTGCGCACGAGTATTATGGCTCGATGGATATTCTCATGTGGATTGATATGATTGGATCGGATTGCACGCTGTAACATTAGTGTGTGAGATCAGGTTGCATGTTATAAAAGTATTATGATGAGATGTGATTACTTATGGTTATTTCATGTGTTTTGCTTCTACTTTATGGAAATAGTTTTTAAGGATATGCTCTATATTGCCCTACATGCTAAACTAACTTGGTAGCTTTCTTATTTGACCCTCTTACTATTATTTGTAATATCTGAGTTATTGCTTGTTTGGTGTATGGATTGCATTATGTGAGCTTCCATGTAGCATTTTGTGTGACTTGTCAGTTAAACAGATAGTACATGGTGAGATAAGGTTTTTGGATCTTTAATTTGCTCTATTGGATTGAGATAAGTGTTGCGAAGGTTTGGAACGATTTTTTATTTGATATGAAGAATACTAGTAATACTAGGTGTGGTAATGAGCAACTATTATGGTCGGAAGTTATTGCTGTGAGTATTTGAGTTATGTGGTGCATTGTGTTTTTTGATCTTGGCAGTGTATTGACGGCTTGATGCAGATTGTTGAGATTGATACAATGTATATATACAAGGATCAGATCTTATAGGGAATTTTGGATGTTTGAACTTGGTTCCAGGCTGGTGGACTAAGATCTAAGAAAGAATCTTTAGTCGGGGCCGTGTTCATTGACTTATATGGACCATGGTGGCATGGGATCGCTCATGGGTATGGGTGTGATGAGTTTATTCAACTATTTGATGGCTTTGGAACGACTCTTGGTACGTTCGAGGATGAACGTATATTTAAGTGTGGGAGAATGTAACGACCCGGTCGGTCGTTTTGAGTTCTAGAGCTCCATTTTGGGAGTCGAGGTTCGAATAGGTTCATTTAATGCTTTCGACTTGCGTTCAACATTTTTTGGTTTCCGCGAGGTTAAAGAAAGTTTTGGAAGGAGAATTCTCATTTCAAATGTTTAAGTTGTCGGATATGACCAACAATTGACTTTTGTATAAACGACTTTAGATCGGAAAATTGATGGTTCCATTAGCTTCGTATGCTGATTTTGGGCTTGTACATATGGTTGGTTCGGGTCTTGGGTGACCCGAGGTCATCTCAACACTTCTAGTCAAATGTAAGAAATTTGAGTTTGATAACATTTGAAATTCTTGAGTTTTGGTGAGTGATTCTTGATTTTAGATGTTATTTTGATGATTTGAGCTTGCGAGTGAGTTTGTATAATGTTAATATAGTTGTGTGAATGTTTGGATTGGGGTCCAAGGGGACCGGGTGAGCTCCAGATAGGTTGCAAAATAGTTTTGCATAACTAAGATATTTCTGGTGAGATGGCCTCAGTTCTTGCATTTGCGAGATCATGCTCCCATTACCATGTTGGAGGGGGCTGGGCAACTTCGCTTTTGTGAGGGGGTAGCCTTCGCAATTTCGATTGGTTGGTCGCATTTGGGACTCCGGAGAAATGGGGATGGCTTCACTTTTGTGAAGCTAATTCCGCATTTGCGATGGTATCTCAGTTCACATTTGCGATTATTGTGTCTCATTTGCAACATCAGAGGAGCTTAGGCACTGGTCACATTTGCAAACATTGCGATATCTGCATCTAGGTAAAAATTGTGAATTTCGGGACTTAGCTCATTTTACACCAATTTATGACTTAGACTCTATAGAGGTGATTTTTGGAGAGCAATTTCTTCCCAACTTCACATGTTAGTAAGTTTAACTTGTTTTCATAGACTAGAAATTGGGTTTTGGGTAGAAATGAGATATTTTATAAAATAGAGATTTATGTCTCAAATTGAGGTCGGATTTCAAAATAAATCACATATTTGGACTGAGGGACTAATGGGTAATCGGGATTTGTTATTAATTTCGGATTTCGACCACGTGGCCCTGGGTTGACTTTTTGTTTACTTTTCCAAATATGTTAAAGATCGATCTTTTTCATTTGAGTGTAGTTTCTAAAGCTTGTTTTGACTTATTTTTGTTATATTTGATTAGATTCGTGTGGTTTGGAGGCTTGTTCTAAAGGAAAATCCATGTTAGACTGTTGATCTTGTTCTGGAAAGAGGTAAGCGTCTTGTCTAGCCTTGTTAAGGGAATGTTTCCTAGTAAAATAATAATGTTTCCTACATGCAGGGGTGATGCATATGCGAGCTGATAAGCGTATATGCATGCACTAGGGTTATTCATGCTCAGGGTAGATTATATGATTCTTTGTGTCTTGTTGAACTTTCTGATTTTTCTAACTTATGTTTTACTTGATTTATATGATAACATGTGTATAAATAACAATTCTAGAGATCATGATTAGCTTATATCAACTTGTTTAAATATGATGGACTATTTCTGAGACTGTGATGTGCTAAATTCAGTCGTAACAATACCTAAATCAAGAATACATATCTATGTCTGTTATTCTTGAAATACTTGGGTTCCATATTTATGTTGAACATTATGTTTGAGATTTGTGGAGATACTTGAACATTGGCATTCTTGAAGTCTATTGATTGTCATATTGGTACAAAATATGTAATCCATGCTTCCTACCTTTCTTGGTGTTGATGTATAAATACTTGTTGAGGAAGGGTGAATTGTACGAAAGGTGTTTTCGTGCTTGTGAGGAAGAGTAATTTATGCATGAAGGGTGTTTCCGTGCTAGTGAGAAAGAGTGATTTATGCACGAAGGGTATTCCCGTGCCTCTTGTCATTATTATTTATGCACGAAGGGTGTTTCCGTACTTATTGATATTATTATTACTATTGTATGAAGGGTGTATCCGTGCTTGTTGAAAAAGGGCAATATGATAATGGCATGAAGGGTGTTTCCGTGTAAGTAAGGATGAGAGTTCATAGCAATAAAGGTGTTTTCGTGCAAGCGAGGACGAGAGACATGCATTATGTTGTGTTGTCTTTCCCTCGCATATGCATTTATGCCTTTACCAGGAGTTGTTATTCTTGCATCTATGTATTCTATGTTGCTTGTTGCTGTTAGGTCTTTGCGTTCTACCTTATTTGTTATTGTTCTATCTATGCCTTGTAATTGTTTATCATTGTTCCATTCATGCTTCCTTCTTGTCTGCTATATTTATGTCTATGACTTTTAGCTCGTTTGTTATTGTTTACTGTACCTTTTGCCTTGTTATTTATTGAAATCTATGCTCTCCTATCTTAATCGCTATCGTTACTTATATGCCTTCTACCTTGTCGGTTACCATTACCTTTTTGCCTCTACCTTATCTGTTACTGTTATTTATGCGCCTTCTACTTTGTTGTTGCTGTTATTTGTACTTCTACCTGGTTGGTACTGTTATACATACACTTGGTGAGATGAGATAAATTCACAAATGGTGTTGCCGTGCTATTTGAATTGACATATATGCATATGTTTGGTAAGGATGAGGTAAATACACGAAGGGTGTTGCCATGCTATTTGATTTGTTGAACACATTTCTCAGAATATGAAGATTCGTGGGTTGACTATGTTGCTTTAGTGGATATTGCCTTAACCTCTTGACTTGAAATGCTAAGAAAAGGGTTGGTTGTGTTATCAACGAACCTTATCGTTAATTTTTTAGTTAATCGTTTTATTATTGTTCGTATTTGTTCTAGTTATCTACACTGTTATTTTCCATTGTTGCCTCTTGTTACACCCCATGTTTTCGTACGTACGAGTACGTCATAAGTCAATTAATGTATGCTCAGAAATAGAATCATCTTTGAAAAGTTTACAAAGTTAGTTCATCATGTTAACGTGGAGGTTAAAAATATTTAAGATCATTAATACCAAGTAGCAAGAGGGTTTGAAGGCCTAGAAGCTAAACGAATTGAAGAAAATAAGTTCGTCGAAAGTCGACAAGTTGGAATGTTTTACCATATACTTTTGGGGTGAGACTAGGGTTATTAACATTATAAGGAGATTATATTATGATTTATTCTAGTCGTATGATATTTAGTGTTATTTTTTGAAGTCAAGCGAGTTGTAGAACAAAAGTTGGAAAAGGTCATCACAAGTTCCATTCATAAATGTGCTGAAAATTAGGTCAAATGTAACTGAGATTTTCTTCCAATATACTTTGAATTAGGGGATGATCTACCTACCAAATCGAATATATACGAGTCTATTTTCTAACAAATTAAACCGTTTGTTGATACGATATTGAAGTAGAGAGATATTCGTATTTTCGGGAGACAGCGCAGACTGGTAGGTGACAAGTAGGTGCATCACCTACTTGCCAAAAGGAGAGGCCTCAATTAAACCTCCTAAAGTCGGCCAAGAGGGGACATTTAAAGGCTTATAAACTCATTTATTTCACTCATATTTCAGACCATAAAACCAGAGTTAACCCCTGCAACTCCTCCCCAAAAATCCCACACAAACCCTAGGTTATTTCGGATGTTACGATGTGATTCTAGTGCCGAAAACCCCGGACAGCTTGCTAGTTTCTATTTCTCCTTAATGTAGCTGCATTGGGGAAATGATTTTTGATGGAGAATGACTAGGTTTCGTGGTTCTACTCTGTCCAAGGTAAGTTTATGCTTCTCCTTCCATTATCTATGCTTGTACGAGTTGTAACTCGACCGTAAAAATTAGACCTAGCGAGTTTCGAATGAGTAGTATGTTGTTGGTTGTTGCATCATTGTTGGCTAGTTGTGAACTTATTTTTAAGTTGAATTGATGGCTGGTTTTTAGGATAAGAGGCTTAATTATGTACTGTTGGTTGTGTTGCTCAATTTGAAAGAAAAGACGAGTCGAAACATATTTTAGTAAACCGAAGAATCAGTTTTGAGTTGTTGAACTTGTGGGACTGTTTTGTGGGCTGTTTCGTGTTGCTGTTGGGTTGTCTATTTTGCTAATGTTTTTACGGAGTTTGGGAGGAGAAAGAGTATGGATAAACACCACATAATGGCAGGGTGGTTGGCTGGTCGTTCGTCGTTACATTTTTTTAGGTTGTTGGACACTACTTTGGTTGTCGTTTTATGTATGAAGTGATTAGGTTGTGCGGTCTGTTTTGTGGTATATTGTGATGGAGATAAGGTTGGAATATGATGTATACATTTTGTTATTGTTGTGTTCTTGCTGTTGTTGGTATATGGTATTGGAGGATGGCCTTGTTATAGGGGAGATGCTGCCAAAATTTACGTAAACAAGCTACTACTTTAAGTTGCGGACTTAGCCTTTACTCAGCACTGATTTTGAATCTCCTTATGCCGTGGTAGATTAAATTGAGTTGTTTGAAAAATTTCTTGGAAGGCATTAAGGACTCAATGGAGTTAAGGTATGTTAAGGCACTTCTTTCTTTCTTTTGGCATGACCTAAAATGAACCCAACATAAACGATATGCTATTTCATAACGGATCTTCTCCTAGCAACTAAGATTGTCCATGTTGTTCTTTCCTTATAAAGTTATGTGTGTATGATCCTTGAATCTTACTGAGGTTCATATTGAGGGTATGGATGTGTATAATGTTAATCTAAGGTGCAACGACCTTAAGTCACTCCGAAAGGTTTAGAACGTGACTCCATGAGTCTAGCATGCATTATATATAGTATCTATTTTACTCTACCGAGCCGCGCTATAGTCGGCCGGGTACGGCACCTATTGTGCAACCACTGATCAGTTGGGTTTTACCGAGCTCCACGTGGCCGGGTACGATTCTACCGTGCCTTATGATGGCCGGGTACGTTTTTACCGAGTCCTCTTTGAGGCCGGGTACGATATGATGATGATGATGCCCACAGAGGCGTATGCTTTCAAAAGTTTATGTATGTATATGCTTTCAAAAGTTTATGTATGTATATGTATTATGCATTTCATGTTAGTAGCCCCAAGAGGCACTCAGATGTTACAGGTTGTATCTTCTCTATCACTCTTTACATTACAGTTCTTGTTTATGCTTTCCTGCCTTACATACTCGGTACTTTATTCGTACTGGCGTCCCTTTTGCCTGGAGATGCGGCATTTCATGCCCGCAGGTCCCGATTGATAGGTTGACAGTCCTCTTATTAGGGTATCAGCTCAGCGTAGGTGTTAGCGCACTCCACTTGCTCCGGAGTTACCTATTTGGTCAGTATGCTTTGGATATCTATTGATTGGTATAGTGGGGCCCTGTCCCGACCTTTATGATTTTATGTACTCTCAGAGGCTTGTAGACAGATGTCAGGTGTATGGATACTTGTATGGCCTTGTCGGCCTATGTTTTGAGTTTACAAATGGTCATGTCGGCCTTATTGGCCCATATGTCATACGTATAAGTTTGTATATCATGTTGGGTCATCATATGTTGAGTATTCCCTTATGTTTTATTCTTGTTATCTCATGACGGGTTTTCTGGCTCATTTACTAATGATTGTATGATAAGAAAGATATGTTACGTTGGTACTCGGTTGAGTATGGCACCGGGTGCCCGTCGAGGCCCTTCGGTTTAGGTCGTGACAGAAGTGGTATCAGAGCAGTTCTGTTCTAGGGAGTCTACAAGCCGTGTCTAGTAGAGTCTTGTTTATGGGTGTGTTGTGCACCACACTCATAAGCAGGAGGCTACAGGGCATTTAGGACTGTCACTCTTTCTTCTTACTCTAGATCGTGTTGTAGAGCTCAATTGTAAGAATTCAAACTTCTAATTTCTATTGTATTCGTAATACAACGGTACCTCATCCAAACAGGCAGTTGGTATGAGATTGAATGTGGTTGTGGAAAAGTTGAGTCAAAGGAACTTGATTTTGCATTATGCTTATGATGAGTAAATGTAAGGTCTTCAGTAGATTATGTGTGCACTAAGACGCGTAAGTTTCTTGATAAGGAGGCCTAAGGCATGAATATATATCCACCCATATGGTTTAAAAATCAACAAGAGAATCAGAAGTTAGATACAAGTTTCAACAAGTAAAAAGAGCAAGGTGGCGAAGGTTACGAGGTACCAGTTAGTGAAGGTTTTGAGTTTTTACAATTCAGGCAGAGAAAGATATGTATTGTGAGTTACCTTCAATAGTAACAGAGGTATGTACAATTGGCCACGCCCATCTCAGTATGTCCTATGGGAGTTGACAGATATAGTTTACGAGAAGAAGGGGATAGCAAGATCCAATTGCGGCTAGAGTAACCCAAAATGTCAGATGGATTATTATCATGAGCTAACATTTCCAAAGGATAAATATATATTTCAAAGGTGGTAATAGTTCTCCTTATGAGACACGTCGATGGTGCGACATAGAATGGTACATTTAGATATGAATACTAGAATGTCTGGAAAAATATAGAAGATTGGCACTGGAATCCTAGAAGAGATAAATATTTACCTTTGTATGGCTCCCGTTCCTATTAAAGAGAGAATGCTAGGTGACCTAAAGAGCCAGTGAGATAAAGCAAGGGGAGCTAAAAGTAAAAGAATATATTGTTGAAGTTATCAGAATAAAGTGATAGACAGAAATATTAGCCGGAGAATAAGAAGAGAGTAATTGAAGCATTATGGGTAAGATGTGATAAATGGATGATAACGATAAATCAAAATATGACAGAACGAAAGAGTCTATAGTCAAATGAAGGAAAAGACAAGAAGTGACAGGCCTTGAGACAATGATTGTGTATAGGCCAAAGGTCATATCCTCATTTCGAGAAAGGAGTTGCTAAGTCCAACGTGATTACCAGAAGGCTATGTTAGACCCTCTATTGTAACGGAAATTAGTCTGGTCTAGTAAACAAGATAAAACCGAACATGAATTAGGGACCGGAGGATTTGATAATGGTCGACATCGTGAGAATTTAGAAGATTGGCACTGGAATCCTAAAAGGGATAAATATTTACCTTTGTATGGCTCCTGTTCCTAGTAAAGAGAGAATGCTAGGTGACCTAAAGAGCCAGTGAGATAAAGCAGGGGGAGCTAAAAGTAAAAGAATGTATTGTTGAAGTTATCAGAATAAAGTGATAGACACAAATATTAGCCGGAGAATAAGAAGAGAGTAATTGAAGCATTATGAGTAAGATGTGATAAATGGATGATAACGATAAATCAAAATATGACAGAATGACAGAGTCTATAGTCAAGTGAAGGAAAAGACAAGAAGTGATAGGCCTTGAGACAATAATAGAGTATAGGCCAAAGGTCATATCCTCATTTCGAGAAAGGAGTTGTTGAGTCCAACGCTATTACCAGAAGGCTAAGTTAGACCCCCTATAGTAACAGAAATTAGTATGGTCTAGTAAACAAGATAAAACCGAACATGAATTAGGGACCGGAGGATTTGATAATGGTCGACATCGTGAGAATTTCAGAGATCGTGCTCCAATAATAATATAATAGACAACAGACGATTAACCTTTAAAGGTCACTTAGGAAGTCGCTTACCTAAAGCAAGCACTCGTTAATCTTAAGGGACTAAGTGTGCCGGTTACACTAGGTGTCACCTTTGTGCGTAAGAAATTTAGTTATCCCTGGTACAAAAGGTTACCATAAGGCGATTAAGGTTCATTGATAATGTGAAAAGGTGCCAAAGATGAAGAGGTAAAACATCAATAGGTAGATCGTCGTAGTACTAAATCTTAGTACTCCCCTAAAGGGGGGAATATGATGTGATATGGTATTAAGTCGGAGTTAAGCGGTTCAGGTAACTATGGAATGGTAAAGGAAGAATGTGGTAAAAAGAAAAAAGGAATGATGTTGCATTTATTCAGTTCCTACAGATATGTTGCGACTCCAAAATATTATGCAAGCACGACAGCGGGGAGAGGTAGTAAAAGATTTTGGCCAGGATGTTATTGATAAATAAGTGTGAATGGACACTTGACACATCAGGAGCTAGTGGCGAGAGATAAGTTAAGACAAAGGATATATCCCAAGAGAGATTATGCAGAATATATATATGAGAATGGACCAACGTGTAATTAGTAGTTGATTCAGGAAGAGCCCGGTTATGGCTAGACAAGAGGTTACAAATAAATCAACAGATCATGCAAGATAAATGTAGTGAACCACAGCATAGTGAATTCAGTCTCGCAAATACGAGTCGCAATCATTTGAAAAAAAAATTCAGATAGGATTTGAGGCAGTTAAAGGTATCGTTTAAGGTTTATGAAAATAAGAGTGAGTGCCACTAAGGAGACAATAAAAATTTGAGCTTAGAAGTAACCCTACAAGCATAAAGGCACGATGTTATGAA
Source organism: Nicotiana attenuata (assembly GCF_001879085.1). NCBI lineage: Eukaryota > Viridiplantae > Streptophyta > Magnoliopsida > Solanales > Solanaceae > Nicotiana > Nicotiana attenuata. The sequence continues at coordinate 182,054 of NW_017671938.1, read as the reverse complement.
ACTAAGGATTATTATAGGCGAGTAAGAACAACGAAAATTTCTTTCGGGTGTACGATATAACAAGCTCAGAACTTTACAAGAGCCAGAAGGTCTCCCTATGTACTACAACGAAAGACTAGCTGAGAAAATAAGGAAGAAGGTTTCCACCTAAGCATAGTGAGCTAGAAAGTATATGATCTTGTAACAACAGTCTCACTACAATATTGTGTACACTCCATAAGAAAGTCGCACCTACCATGGCTAATGAAAAGAAAAAAAAAGTCATCAAAGGTGATGTTTGAGATCATATGAGGTATAGGAAATTACAGTATTCGTGGGCAATAAGACAAGCCAAGTATTCATGTAACAAGTGATAGAACGAGCAGGAAAAGAAATTACTTACATTTAAGGACAACTGAGAAGGCATGAAAGGAAATTTATGGTGCTATCCAGTTAAAGGAAGGTTGCGAGTAGTATAAATAGATAGGTGTAGTTCGTAAGGTAAAGTATTGTACAACAACAAAGTTTTAGGTAGATAGGAGTAAGGATATGAAAAGGTGAGTGCGAAGGTGACGAGAATATGTATGTCCTTGGGATTAAACCCACAAAAAAGGGAGCTGATGATTTCCATATGTAATAAAAATCTCGGTACAGCCTGAATGGACACAAAAGATTCTAAAACTAGGAGCAATTAGAAGAGATGAAATGTTGCCCCGGTAGTAGAATAAGGGTGTAATTGTGATAGATAAAAGGATAGCTTTTAGGCCTTTGATTGAGGAATAATTTAAAGAAAAGGGATTTTATGAATTGCACGGGATTGGAATACCCCCATAAGATGAATCATGATAGGATGCTATGAATTATGGTTATAGAAGTATAGTATCGTCCCTAGGTGGATCGGATAAATCACTTCAGATATTCCCCGATGAGATGTGAGCCCTAGTGATAATATATTACGTAAGAGGTTTCAAGTTATCAGTGGTGGATTATAGATCAACATTAAGGTGAATCAATAATAGATGGATAAGAGTTCCAACATGTGAGAAGAGATTATGATGCCATTATTTAGATGAACAGTAATAAGGAAGCATTAAATGACTTAGATTTATACATATAGGATAAGCAGCGAGAGAGTAACCTGGAGTTGGGTAGCAAACCTCGGTAATAATAAACCGAAGTAAGTGTTATGGCATAGTATCACCTACCTAAATGTTACACCCCATGTTTTCGTACGTAAGAGTACGTCATAAGTCAATTAATGTAAGCTCAGAAATGGAATCATCTTTGAAAGGTTTATAAAGTTAGTTCATCATGTTAACGTGGAGGTTACAAATATTTAAGATCATTAATACCATGTAGCAAGAGGGTTTGAAGGCTTAGAAGCTAAACGAATTGAAGAAAATAAGTTCGTCGAAAGTCGACAGGTTGGAATGTTTTACCATGTACTTTTGGGGTGAGACTAGGGTTATTAACATTATAAGGAGATTATATTATGAGTTATTCTAGTCGTATGATAGTTGGTGTTATGCTTTGAAGTCAAGCGAGTTGTGGAACTAAAGTTGGAAAAGGTCATCACAAGTTCCATTCATAAATGTGCTGAAAATTAGGTCCAATGTAACTGAGCTTTTCTTCCAATATTCTTCGAATTAGGGGATGATCTACCTACCAAATCGAATATATACGAGTCTATTTTCTAACACATTAAACCGTTTGTTGATACGATATTGGAGTAGAGATATATACGTGTTTTCGCGAGACAGCGCAGACTGGTAGGTGACAAGTAGGTGCATCACCTACTTGCAAAAAGGAGAGGCCTCAATTAAACCTCCTAAAGTCGGACAAGAGGGGACATTTAAAGGCTTATAAACTCATTTAATTCACTCATATTTCATACCATAAAACCAGAGTTAACCCCTGAAACTCCTCCCCAAAAATCCCACACAAACCCTAGGTTATTTCAGATGTTACCATGTGATTCTAGTGCCGAAAACCCCGGACAGCTTGCTAGTTTCTCTTTCTCCTTCATGTAGCTGCGTTGGGGGAATGATTTTTGATGGAGAAGGACTAGGTTTCGTGGTTCTACTCAGTCCAAGGTAAGTTTATGCTTCTCCTTCCATTATCTATGCTTGTACGAGTTGTAACTCGACCGTAAGGATAAGACCTAGCAAGTTTCGATTGAGTAGTATGTTGTCTGTTGTTGCACCAGTGTTGGCTAGTTGTGAACTTATTTTCAAGTTGAATTGATGGATGGTTTTTAGGATAAGAGGCTTAATTATGTATTGTTGGTTGTGTTGCTCAATTTGAAAGAAAAGACAAGTCGAAACATGTTTTAGTAAACCGAAGAATCAGTTTTGAGTTGTTGAACTTGTGAGACTGTTTTGTGGGCTGTTTCGTGTTGTTGTTAGGTTGTCTATTTTGCTAATGTTTTTTTGGAGTTTGGGAAGAGAAAGATTATGGAGAAACATCCACATAATGGCGGGGTGGTTGGCTGGTCGTTCGTCGTTACATTTTTTTAGGTTGTTGGACACTACTTTGGTTGTCGTTTTATGTATGAAGTGATTGGGTTGTGTGGGCTGTTTTGGTATATTGTGATGGAGATAAGGTGTGAATATGTTGCATACATGTTGTTATTGTTGTGTTCTTGCTGTTGTTGGTATATGGTATTGGAGGATGGCCTTGTTATAGGGGAGATGCTGCCAAAATTTATGTAAACAAGCTACTACTTTAAGTTGCGGACTTAGCCTTTACTCAGCAGTGATTTTGAATCTCCTTATGCCGTGGTAGATTAAATTGAGTTGTTTGAAGAATTTCTTGGAAGGAATTAAGGACTCAATGGAGTTAAGGTATGTTAAGACACTTCTTTCTTTCTTTTGGCATGATCTACAATGAACCGAACATAAACGATATGCTAGTTCATAACGGAGCTACTCCTAGCAACTAAGATTGTCCATGTTGTTCTTTCCTTATAAAGTTAAGTGTGTAAGATCCTTGAATCTTACTTAGGTTCATATTGAGGGTATGGATGTCTATAATGTTAATCTAAGGTGCAACGACCTTAAGTCACTCCAAAAGGTTTAGAACGCGATTCCATGAGTCTAGCATGCATTATATATAGTATCTATTATACTGTACCGAGCTGCGCTATAGTCGGCCGGGTACGGCAGCTATTGTGCACCTACTGATCAGTTGGATTTTACCGAGCTCCACGTGGCCGGGTACGATTCTACCGAGCCTTATGATGGCCGGGTATGTTTTTACCGAGTCCTCTTTGAGGCCGGGTACGATATGATGATGATGATGCCCATAGAGGCGTACGATTTCAAAAGTTTATGTATATATATGTATTATGCATTTCATGTCAGTAGCCCCCAGAGGCACTCAGATGTTACAGGTTGTATTTTCTCTATCACTATTTACAATACTGTTCTTGTTTATGCTTTCCTGCCTTACATACTCGGTACTTTATTCGTACTGACGTCCCTTTTGCCTGGGGACACTGCGTTTCATGCCCGCGGGTCCCGATTGATAGGTTGACAGCCCTCTTATTAGGCTATCAGCTCAGTGAAGGAGTTGGCGCACTCCACTTGCTCCGGAGTTGCCTATTTGGTCAGTATGCTTTGGATATCTATTGATTGGTATAGCGGGGCCCTGTCCCGACCTTTATGATTTTATGTACTCTTATAGGCTTGTAGACAGATGTCAGGTGTATGTATACTTGTATGGCCTTGTCGGCCTATGTTTTGAGTTTACAAACGGTTATGTCAGCCTTATAGGCCCATATGTCATACGTATAAGTTTGTATATCATGTTGGGTCATCATATCTTAAGTATTCCCTTATGTTTTATTCTTGTTATCTCATGATGGGTTTTCTACCTCATTTACTCATGATAGTATGATAAGAAAGATATGTTACGTTGATACTCGGTTGAGTAAGGCACCGGGTGCCCGTCGCGGCCCTTCGGTTTAGGTCGTGACACCTCTACAGCAATTTAACTGCACAGGTTATATTTGCGAGTATCTTTTGAGTTAAAAATCCTCGTCACTACTTCACCGATGTTAGTCAAGATACTTACTGAGTATATGGGGTCCGTTGTACTAATACTACACTTCTGCACCTTGCGTGCAGATGTTTGGAGATGAGCATCTATGGAGTTAGAGGGTATAGCATGGAAGCCATACCAGAACTCCAGATACAAGCTACCATTTGTTCATGGTAGTTTAGGATATATATTTCTATTTTTGTAAATTTCAAAAAGATGATGTACTTTCCTCAAACAGGAGTTGTACTATTATTCTTAGTCGCTCATGGTTTGTACTACCAGTCCTTGGGTAGTTGTATTGAACTCTTTTGGCTTTTTCATTCATTATCTCTGTTAGTTTCTTATTTTACTAGTGACTTATACTATTGGGCTTACCTACAGGTTTGGGTTAGGTCCCATCACGACTTAATAGAATTGTGGGTCGTGACAATTTGGTATTGGAGCTCTAAATTCATAGGTTCTATGAGTCATGAGCACGTGTCTAGTAGAGTATTGCGGATCGATATGATGACGTCCATATTTATCTTCGAAAGGCTACATGTCATCTAGGAAACTTCCCTTCTTTCTTTCCTTATCATGCAACATTGATTCAACTTGAAGCTTAATCTCCAGTTTCTTTATCTTCGATTCATGTGTGATTTTGAATACTCAGTATCAATGTTGTATATTTTTGAGATGCGAAGGGATATGGATACTTGATCATTGTTTCAATGTTGTATATTTTTGAGATGTGGACATATCGGTGGATCTTTCTATTGTTCATTTGAGGAATGAAGTGGCATCTTATATCTTGTCTAAGATTGTAGACTCGGGAAGATTAATTGATTGCATAGCGGTTATGACCAAGGGAGGGTCATGTGAAGAAGTCGATTTGAAGATTAGCAGGTGCATTATCTCTCGCGAGAAGATTTGATGTTGTGTGATTCGTATGAGGCTTTTATTAAGTGGAATGTATATACTACCATTTCGGGGCAGTTGATGACGTTTTCTTGACTATCGTGAGGATGAGTATATATTCGGCATATGATAAGAGTGTGCTATGAATGGTGCGGTGCGAGCTTGTGAGGAGATTTAACTAGATAGCATTGTGAGGTTATGGTAAGGTAAGAAAGAAGGGTATCGTGTGTTTTTCATATAAGGTGTTTGTGGCTCCAAACTAAGTAGGAGAGTCTACCATCGACGATTGGGTCATTTGGGCATGTGGTGCTGTTGTTCCTGAATTTGGGTGCTTTGTAGATTTGACATGGTTTGAGAAGGGGGCCATCAAGGATGATTTGGGCAAGGAATTTGCTGGACACATTGCTGTAATATACTTTTTTGATATACAAAGGTTGTGGGATCACTCACGTTTGATAGTTGTTGTGGATGTAGTGTGCAAGGAATATGAATCACAGGTTGCTTCTTTTAGGTTTTTCATGTGCTGGTAAAGCACAAAACGTTTGACACATATTGACTGTGCATTGGGGATTGGGGCAAGGTGAATGACTTCCGAGAAGTTTCCAATGGGATCAAGACTTATATATGGTATTTAAAGATTTTAGGATTTGGGTAAGTCTAGGACTTGAGATTTGCATGGGATGGTGCCGAGACTTGCAGTATTTCGATATCATTATTGATTCTCCATTGGAGTATTAGAGAGATGAGGGATGTAGTTTCTGATTCATTAAATGGTTCTTCAGCCCATGTATTTTAGGTTCAGGTACTTTTGGGTTTAGCAATCTACGTGAATTGGTTGATTAGAGGGATTCCATTATGATGGTTTGGTTATGTGTTAATGGGTTTCAAAGAATTCATGATGGTTATGACCACGGCTCGGGGTTGATGTCTTCTATTGGTAGAGAAGGTTTGTTGTGTATTATGACATTCTCCTGGATTGAGAGGAGGGGGAGGTTTCTGGTGGATTGAGTGTTTATCCTACAAGTGATTCAGAATTGATGATGAGATTCTCATATTTTTGTACTGGATCATGGTGGGTGTGGAAAGCCGCGTGAGGCATTGGGATTTAATGGACAAGGATTTGATTCAATTTCGAGAGGAGAGTCATGTGTTTTAGACAGCACGAGAGATTTCAGATGCATAAAAGTATGCTAGCACTATCATGTATCACCGAAGGAGGTGTGCTCTATATAGAAGATGCATTTTGTATTGATTTGCGGATGCTTGACTAATATTAAAGAAATCCCATGGTTGGGACTATCGATATTCAGGTTTTACTTCATGGTGCAGACGATTTATGGAAGCATTTTGCATGGTGTAGAAGATTTAAGGAAGCATTTTGCATGATGGGATTGTGTATGCGTTTTGTCGGTCTTTTATGTGGGGCAGCTAGAGATCTGGTAAGGAGATTCCTGTATTTTTGAGGTTTGGAGAGTGGATGCTCTCAAAGGCAGACTATTCCTTTCGTTGCAGATTATGAAAGTGTGTTGAAGACTAGACTGTCGAGTGTATGTGTTATGGGTAGTTCACTGTGGACCATTGGAAGGTTATTTACCTATATGGGATTATGTAAATCAGTTTGGGAGCCTATTGGCATGCCAAATGAGGAGGTGTGTTCTACACTAGATTGGATTTGCTTATTCGGTCTAGTTTTTGCTATGATGAGTTATCGGGTGGAACTTATCTTATTCACGCCCTGATCTATTTAATGTGTTACTCACATGTGCGATGATGTGTTGTGTGATTTCTTGATTATTCACACTTATGTTGTGGTCCTATTTAGGCCTTGTGGCGGTATATGAGCGAGATGGCTCTTATGATGTTCATTTGCTTATTGCACCTAAGATGTGCTTAACTTTCCCAAGTGTGCTATGCTTATTCATATTCCAATAGTTGTATTCATATACTCTATCGTGCACGATGTTTATGCACATGTGTTTAGCGAGCACAAGCATTATGGCTCGATGGATATTCCCATTTGGATTGATATGATTGGATTGGGTTGCATGCCGCGGCAATAGTGTGTTGGATCGGGTTGCACACTACAACAATATTTTGATGAGATGTGATTCCTTATGCTTATTTCATATGTTTTGCTTCTACTTTGTGGAAATAGTTCTTAGGGATATGTTTTGCATTTCCCTACATGTTAAACTTGCTTCATAGCTTTCTTATTTGACCTCTTTCTATTATTTGTCATATCTGAGTTATTGCTTGTTTGGTGTTCAGACCGGATTGTGTGAGCTTCCATGTGGCATTTAGTGTGGCTTGTCGGTTAAGCAGCTTGTACTAGGTGAGATGAGTTTTATGGATCCGAAATTTGCGGTATTGGAGTGGGATAAGTGTTGCAAAGGTTTGGAAAAAGATTTAATTCAATATGAAGTATACTACTCGGTACTGGCACGTAATGAGAAACTATTATGGTCGGAAGTTATTACTGTAAGTACATGAGTTATATGGTACATCGTGTGGTTTGATCTTGGTATTGTATTTACGGCTTGAGGTAGCTTGTTGAGATTGATAAAGTGTATATATACAAGGATCAAATCATATAGGGAATTTAGGATTTTGGAATATTGTTCCAGGCCTGGTGTGCTAAGATAGAAGGGAAAATCATCAGTAGGGTAGTGTTTATATGGATTGTGGTAGCATGGGATCACTCATTGGTATGAGTATGATGTTATTGAACTATTTGACGGCGTTGGAATGACTCTTGGCACGTTCGAGGAGGAACATATGTTTAAGTTGGGGATAATGCAACGACCTGACCAGTCGTTTTGAGTTGTAGCGCTCCATTGTACAAGTCGAGGCTTCGAGTAGGTTCATTTGATGTTTTATGTCATGCTTACTGTCACGAACGAAATTTTCCTCCGTATGATGTTGTGATGGTACCTAGTCTCTAAGACTAGGTAAACCAAACGTACATGAAGAATATAACTAAATTAATGATAAAACTCTCAAATAACTCAACAACTATCATAAAAGAAACTTCGCAACTCAACATAAACAAACTCCCCAAAATCCGGTGGTATCAAATCACAAGATCTACAAGGAAATACTAAACATCCTTATACACAGTATCTATAAAAAAAGAAAGTGAAGTAGAACTAGATAGAGGGTGACTCCGAGGCCTGCGTACGCCGACAGGTGTACCTTGAAGTCTCTGAATCTGAACTCAACGCACTGGTGCCTGGACTGGTAAGAGGTACCTGGATCTGCACAAAAAGATGTGCAAAAGCGTAGCATGAGTACACCACAACGGTATCTAGTAAGTTCCAAGCCTAGCCTCGGTAGAGTAGTAACGAGGTCAAGTCATGGCCTTACTGGAATAAATAAAAACTGAACAAGTAAATGACGGTGTAATAATGATAAAAATTGAAATGAAACAATGAAGAAATATGCCGATAATAGCTACACTGAACTAAGGCAAATAAGGCATCACAGAAGAAAACAAGGAATGATATGCCAAGGTAAGAAAAGCACCAAAACAACAAGTGATGTAATAGAAAAAAATCAACAAGAATCACAACCGAGGTACCGCCTCGTAGTCTCATATCACAAAGAAATTCACAATCTTTTTTTATATCTCCCTGGGAGCCTTGCATTTAGTTTTGAAAATCATTTTCCTGAAATAGCTTCCTGCGTTTTATCCCACATTATCACACAGCATGGCTTCAAGTAGTTCCCATACTAGCAACATGCATATCAAGCCCACCTTATCTCACCGCATCCGTTTCAACCCCAAGCCTTATACCACTGCATGCGTATCAATATCACAACATATGACAAATCACACCTCAAGTGCCCAATATCACCACTTGCCAAGAAAATCAACAATAATAGTGTTTTTACAATAAATAGCCCATGGCTCAACCAAAATATGCACAGGAGTATCAACAATAATAACTGAAAGTGAATAACTCAACAAGAATGGTATTTCACAACCTTAAAACTTTGCCTCAATGTGAATCATGGCCATCATAACTCAATACAAATTTCAACAATAATATATTCCAAGAATAACAACTTCAAGTAAGGAACTCAATGATTAAATAATGAATACAGAATAGAGACAACAATAACTTCAACTAAACATGTAAAGACAATTAAAAAGTAAGGGATAAGACAAGCAAAGCATGTGAAGATAGACTAACGATGATGAATATAACATATTTTGGTAACAAATTAAAGGCATGAAAAGAATCCACTTAGATAAAACCGATCAATTACAACATTTAGCCCGTGTACATACTCGTCACCTTGCATACACGACATCGAAATATCAAAATTAATACAAAACAACACCAATCCTTATGGGTAACTCCCCCACACAATGTTAGGCAAGACACTTACCTCAAAGCACGCTACTCAATCCACTACTAAGATTTTCCCTCGATTATCTAACTCGGAACGGCTCGAATCTAGCCAAAACAACTTCATACCGTAAATATAAACTATAGGGAACTATTCCGAATAATAAAGTTACGATCTTTAAAGAGAAATAAAAAGTCAACTCAAAAATTCAACCCCAGGCTCGCGTCTCGAAAATCAACCAAAATTACAAAATACGAAAACCCATTCAACAACAAGTCCAACCATACAACAATTACTCAAATCTGACTTCAAATCGCCCTTCAAATCCTCAAAATTTAGTCTAAGATATTTTCACAAATTTTCCAAAATTTCAAACTCAAATAAGTAATCGCCACAAACTGAGCTCTCTGGGTCTAAAAACGAAAATGAGATGAAAACCTCGCCCTAAGCCCTTTTCTGCCCAGCGATTTCGCACCTGCGTGCTCACTGTCGCACCTGTGGAAATCCATTACAAGTGTAGTTTCAACTAATGCCCTGAGATTCTGCTTTTGTAGACCATTTGCTCGCACCTCCGAGCCCGCTTCTGCGGAGAAATCGACCGTACATGCGGTCCCTCCCAAGCTCATGATTGTCCACTTTTGGAGAAGAAACAATTGCGCTTGCGGATGCGCATCTAAACCCCGTCCTTGCACCAGTGAACCTTGGCCTGGGCTTCCCTTTCCATTTATCCGCTTCTTCATTTGCACCAACGATTTCTCACTCCGGCCAATCCCACCGCAGGTGGGATGACACCAGAATAGCCGAAGCTTCAGCAAAAATGATTAAGTCCAATTTGGTTTCGTATTCAATTAGACACACACTTGGGGCCCCCATGATCCTGTCGGAATATACCAACAAGTTCCAAATCAAATAACTAAGCTACTCAAGGAAAAAAATCACATCAAACAACATCGATTCAATGAATTGCAGCTCAATTCAAGCCTATTGAAACTATGAACATCCGGCTTTCAAAACTAACACCGAAGCATTCCAAAACAACTACAATTAACCTCAAATTTTGCATACAAGTCATAAATGACATGCACAAACCTATTCCAACTTTCGTAATAGGAATCCGACCCCAATATCACTAATGTCAACTCCTGGTTAAACTTCTCAACCTTCCAACCCTTCAACTTTCTAACTTTCGCCAATTCAAGCCGAAACGTCCTATGAACATCCAAATCAACACCCGGACACGCTCCTAAGTCAAAAATGACCATACGGAGTTATTGGAACCATCGATACCCTATTTCGGAGTCATCTACATAAAAGTCAAACCACGATTAACTCTTTTAACTTAAGCCTCCAACTTAGGGACTATGTGTCCAATTTCACTCCGAAACGCATACAAACAAAAATCAAATACACCCCGTAAGTCGCGTAACAATGATACAACATAAAGGATGTAATAAATAGGGGATCGGGGCTAAAATACACAAAATGACCGGCCGGGTCGTTACACGGATCATTGGTTTTGGATCCGCGAGGTTCGGGAAAGTTTTGGAAGGAGAATTCTCATATCTGAGGTTTTAACTTGTTGGAGTTGACAAATACTTGACTTTTCTGTAAATGACTCCGGATCGGCAATTTGATTGTTCCGTTAGTTTTTTTTGATAGAATTGGACTTGTACATGTGGTTGGTTTGGGTCTCGGTGCCTCAAAGTCATTTCGGCGTTTCTAGTCAAGTGTTTGAAATTTAAGTTTAAGAGCATTTGAGGTTCTTGGGTTTTGGTGAGGAGTTCTTGATTTTAGATGTTATTTTGATTATTTCAGTGTGTGATAGATTTGTATCATGTTAATATACTTGCGTGAATTTTTTAATTGGACCCCGAGGGGCTTTAGTGATTTTTGGGTAGGTTACAAAACATTTATTCATAGCTGAGAAATTTCTGGTGAGATGTCCTATAGTTATCACATTTGTGAAGTACTGTCCGCAAATGCGAGCCTCGCATTTGTGAGATCGTGCTTGAATTTGCAATGATGGAGGGGCTGCTGGATTGATATGATTGGATATTGCATGTGGAAATATTTGTATTATTGGACGAGGTCTCGTGGGGCTCGGGTAAGATTCAGGTAGTCTCCGACTATTTTGGTTGAGTTTTGCATAGCTGGTGTATTGCGCGATCGCGAAACAAAGCTCGCGATCGCAGAGAAGGATTTTGATAGTTTGGAACTTGCGCATCGTGTGTGCAGGATGGTGCTCGCGTTCACGAAGTGCTAGAGAAAGTCAGGCAGCAGATGTTGGTGTTCACGTCTTGTCCCTTGCATTCACATAGTTGATGAGCCAGTTGGCTTCACGTTCGCGGTGTGTTGGCCGCATTCACGTAGAAAGAGGTCAGGGGCACTGTTGACTTGTGAAGCGTGAAAAGAAATGTTGTGCCGCCATCGCAATGTCCACTACTGGGCCATAGTATTTAAGTTGCCTTTTGGGGGATTTTACCCACTGTTTATATATTTTGAGCCCTAGACTTTGAAAAAGGAAATTCTGAAAGGAGATTTCAATACTACCTTGGTGGTAAGTGATTTTCAATTGGATCTTATTTTATATTTTGATTACCCATGGATTTCTACACTTAAAACTTAAAATTTTGAAAGGAAATTTGGGGTTTTGTCTACACTTTAAAAGAGTATATTTTGGGGATTTGACTACCAATTTGTACTCATTTTTAAAAAACTAATTATATATTTGAACTCGGCAGGTTATGGGTCATCGAAATTTGGTATTGGTTTCGAATTTCAGGCACGCATGCCCGAATTGATTGTTATTGACTTTGGAGAATTTCTTCAAAGATCGAAGCTTTGTGAATTGGCATTACTTCCTATGGTATTGTTAGACTTCCTTGGATGATGTTTGGCTTGGATTTGCGTGGTCAAGGGGCTGGAGCTAGGGTTTAACGCGATTTGATGTTGAAGACTATCCCATATAAGGTAAATATCATGCCTAGGTTTGGATTGAGGGTATTTTTCCCATGGGCTATGATACATGTTATATGTTGGGTGACTTATATGTGAATTGATGAGCGTATATGCGTGCACCATATTTATTCATGATCCGGATAGATCTAAGGCTAGTATATACCTTGTTTTGCTAACATGCTTCTTTGATAGCGTGTTTTCCTCTACTTTTATGACTAAGTGAGATATTATCCATGTTAAAATTATGTCTAGGTTATCTACTGATCTGTTTAAGACATGATAGGGCGAGTTTTACTATGTTGATCTATTTGCCTTAGCCGTAGCTATATTTTTCAATAATGATATTACATCCATGAATTGTATCTCTGTCCCTGTGTACACTTTATATGTTATTCTAACACGTTGTTAGCGTACTTGTTTGTGTGACACAAGTTTGAGTTGATTTGTGGCACATTGATATACTCTATGTGGTATTTTGATTATGGTACTTTGAGATGATGGTACATTGAGACTTGAGGAGATTAATGATTGATTTTGGGCCATAGAGACATATTGAGCGAATTGATGACTAATATTGGGCGATAGAGCCGTGTTGATATTGATTGTGATGTCACGCTAGTGTCAAGGCCCCATACTGGGCTAAGTGGCATGTTGAGTGTTGATATTTATTGTGAGGTGACGATTGCATCAAGCCCATATTGGAGTGTGATATCTGATTAGCTCTCGGGCTAGGATCCCCCTTTCGAGGTCAAATAATAACCTGTGAGTACAGGAACACAAGATGTGCTTATGTCAAGCACCTGTACAGTATTGTGTGTGTGATGATTCAGGGGCATTATGCCAGACACCTGTACAGTGCTCTGTGTGTGTGTGCAGGATAATTCTGGGGCATTGTGTCAGGCACCGTGGGAGTGCTCCCAGTTTTATTATGGGGCATTACGCTAGTCACCTTAAGAGTGCCAAGAGTATGATTAAGGGGTACTTGTGTCAGGAACTATGAATGTCCTGACATTGTGTATACTTTATGATTTAATTGTTAAATTGTTGATTTGGCATGTATATTTGACATGCAGACATAGAGTTGTATTTTCCTCATGCTAATTAATATTTGTTTTCTCTACTTGATTTTGAGAGCTTGAAATCATAGTTTACCTTGATAAATTTTGGCCTATGTAATTTTTATGGAAATGTTGATGCTTGACCGATATTCCTGAAAAGCGTGCCTATTTGTCTTATTATGTTAGAGTTCAGCCTGTTACTATTTGAGGTCTTTTTCCCTTGTGCCATTATGCTACTATTATTATTGTTGTTGGCGATTGAAAGTGAGCATCAGAATTTTTCAACCTCGCCACTGCTTTCTCCGAGGTTAGGCTTGCTATTTATTGAGTACATAGGGCATGTTGTACTAATACTACACTCTGCATTTTATATCATGATCCAGGTGTTGCGGATATCGAAGGTTGCTAGTGAGCTGTTTATCCTAATTGGCTTGGCGATTTTAAGGTAGCACTGCAGTTCCATTCGCAGTCGTTAAGTCCCTTCCTTTATTTATTGTTATTACTATTTTATCTTTCAACTAGTATTGTACTTTATTTAGGCTATATAATTAGTATTCTATAGAGCTCATGCACTAGGTGACGCAAGATTTTGGGTGGTTTCAGTTGTATTGACATTATAATTTCATTCGTTCATGTTATTCCGCTATTTGAGACTATTTCATATCATTATTGAAGTTTATTTCTACATATTTTATATTGGCTTGCTTAACAAGCGATGTTAGGCACCATCACAGCTCTAGTGGGATTTTGGACTGTGACAAGTTAGTATAAGAGCACTATGTTTATACATGTATCACGAGTCATGAACATGCCTAGTAGAGTCTTGCGGATTTATATAGAGATGTTTGTACTTATCTTCGAGAAGCTATAGGGTTTTAGGAGACTTTTTCTTTCTTGATTCCTCATCGCATGGCTTTATCTCTACTTGAAGCCTATATTTTCAGATCTGTCCTATTCATTCTTATGTGATGTTAAGTACTCTAGTTGGGCACCAACGAGTTGTGATGATGATATATATGTGGTGTGGTATATTTTTCCCTATGTTTTGAGGGAAGACTACTATTCCTGCTTTGAATAGGAGTTGCCGTCTATTACAGCCGCATTATTGGTGCTGCCCACGAGTTCAGATCCTTATACAGTGTATTGTGGTGATTCATGCGTTGGTCATAACACGATGTTGGTATGGAATGGTAGGATGACTGCTTAAGCTTGAAGCAATGTCAGTCCCATGAGAAGGATTATCCATTTCATGATTTAGTGTTTGGCATTGTTCCAGCGGAGGAGAGGCATAGGATATGGGTGTTTAGGCTTTAGTTTGTAGAGTTGTGAGATTGGGTATTTTTGAGCTTGGTATTCCTCGATTGCGTTGTTTCGTAGTGATCTTGTTTGAGCACATTAAAGATTGTTAGCATAATACTTTCCATTTGTTTGTCCTCGGGGACACGATGTCATGAGGTAATACTAGGGAGCTGGTCGTTATTGTGGGAGGTGTATTGTGTCTTAAGGTTCGAATTGGCATTTTCAGAGTTGATAGTTTGAGGGAGATAATCCTTGAGGAAGCTAGTAGTTGTGGTATTCTATTCGTCTAGGTGATACAGAGACGTATCATGATTCGAGGCAGCATTATTGGGGCGGAGTATGAAGAAGGACGTTATTGGGCATGTTTCACGTTATGAGCATCGATATGGAGTGGTTACTTAAAAAGATGGCTATACCAGTGTGGTAGTGAGAGCGTATCATTAAAGATTTTATGGTAGGGATGCCACGAATTTTGAGAAAGTTTGAAATTGTTTGGGTCATTATGGACAATTGAGGGCATTTCATTTTGGTTATAACTTCTCACATTTTGAGAGTTCGAATTTGACGAGAAGGGTTTTCTTCGGCTACTAAGGTATTGTGAATGCGTGATTATCATTTTGTTGTGCAGCACCATCTTGAGCTGTAATATGTTGATTGGTCTTCTAGTTGGGCACAGTGCAATGAAATAAATTTTTGCAGCCTGTGGACGATTGTGGACTCGGGAGGATTAATTGATTACAAAGAAGTTGTCCCTATGGAAAGTCATAAAAATTGATGCTCTGAGGTAACACGGATTGGTTATTTCTTGTGAGAAAGTTAGGTGGTTACATGACTTATTATGAGGTCCCTATGAAGAGTTTTACCTTCTACCCAGTGGTATGTATAAGTTGCGGTATGGGTTTGGATTGCTTGGGGAAGATGGCATGAATGTCGAGGTTACGAGGGCATTAGGTTGATAGTTTGGGATGCGTTATGGTTGGTGAAACATGGGTTTATGAGAAATTCAGCTGAGTAACCTTTTGGGATCATGTGAGCTAAAGAGGAGTAGTCATTACGAGTTCGTGGGTTATGTGATTGTGTCTTAAATCCAAGTGGGGGAGTCTACCATCGGTGATTTTGTCACCTACTCATGTATTGTAATAGATCTTTGACTAAGGGATGCCTGTGGATTAGCTATGATTTTAGGAGTATGACTTTGAGGATATTTTGAGGAAGGAATATTCTGAATGTATGTTATATTTCACAGAAATTTCATGTTATTATCACTAGGGATTAGATTTGATCGAGGTCCATAGTGTAATGGGAAGGAGAAGTGTTTTCGTGAAGGCGGGTCATGAGTAATCTGAAGAAGCTAGGTCCATTTAGCAATGGTTGGATCAACATGGTGATAGAGATGATAAGTTCCTTTGGTATGATAGGCCTTTATAGATGTTTTGTGGTAATACTATCAGGTTTGGCAGTCTAAGTGACTTTTTTGATTAGAGGGATTCAATTATGATGGATGGGTTATGTGCATATGGGTTCCGAAGATTTTATGATGATTATGACCAGGACTAGCGGCTGGTGTCTTCTACAGGAATGGAAATTTTGTTGCACATTGTGATTTTCTCCTGAGTTGAGCTAAGTGGAAGGTATCTAATCGATGAAGTATGTATCCTATTCATGATTCAAAGATGATAATGGGAGTCTCGTATTTTTACATAATCGCATGATAGATGAGGTGAGCTGTGTGGAGTTGGGATTGAATGAACAAGATTACGATTCGATATTGAAAAGGGAGGTCATGAGTTCTATACAGTGTGAGAGATTGAATATGTTTAAGAGTATGCCAGCACTATCATGCATCGCCTGAGAAGGGTGTGTTTTGTGAAAGATGCATTCTGTAATGATTTGCGGATGCTTGACTAGTACTACAGAGATCACTTGGTTGGTTGCCATCGATGTTATGTTTTTGCAATGTTTTGCAAAGTTTATGCAAGTATCTCCTATGTGGTGATTGTGTATGCGTGATATTTCAATCATTTAAGTGGGAAAGGTAGAGATCATGCATGGAGATTTTTGTACTATCATATTTTTGAGATTTTATTTATGAGAAGTGGACTAGCCCTCTGGTTGCGGACAGTGGAAGTGTGTTAAAGATTTGACAGTTGATTGTATGTTTCATACATAGGGTCACTGCGGACTTTTTGAAGGCGATTGATTAATTTTGGAATGATTTGAATCAATTTGGAAGCATATTGGTAGGCAAAATGAGAATGCACTGGATTGGATTCACTACTCAGGGCACCATTTTCTACGGGTGTGTCATCAGGTGGAACGGATGTCATTCATGTCGTGATATGCATCATGTGTTACCTTCTTATTTTGAGATGGATTTTGAGACTTCAATTATTCACACGCATGTTGTGGTTCTATTTAGGTCTTGCGGTGATATCTGCGCGAGATGGCTCTTGAGATATTGATTTGTTTATTTCACCTTAGTCGTGCTTGGCCTTTTTCGTAGCGCATTGTGCTATCCGTCTCCTCATTGTTATGTTTATTGACTTTACATGCCTGTTGTTGATACACCCGTGCTTGGTGAGTTCGAGAATTGTGCCTCAATGGTTTATTTCCTTGTGGATTGATTTGTGTGGAGCGGGTTGCACATCGCAATAATATTATGTGTAGATCGGGTTTCATACCTTGCATGGTGATCTTGGAGATGTTGTTGTGTATAGTGGGAGCGGACATTGAAGATGTACCTGCTTTCTGGATATAGCCATCACTTGTCCTTGGTAGTTTGAGATTCATCTTCTGTTTATGTATATTTCGAACAGATGTATTTTTTTGCACCAGCTTTGTAAATCTATGTCTTAGAGGCGCATGACTTGTACTACGAATCATTGGGTTATTGTATGAAAATTCAGTTATTTCATTTATTGATTTCTTATTATTTCGTTAGAGTTGTGTTAATTGTTGCTTGGCTTACCTTGCAGGTTTGGGTTAGGTGCCCTCACGACAAGGTAGATATTGGATCATGACAATTGTTGAAGTTTACTTTTGCATATTTATTATTGGCTTGCCTAGCAAGCAATGTTAGGTGCCATCATGGCTTCGGTAGAATTTTGGGTTTGACATCTATAAATGTGACAATTTCTTTGAAAGTTAGATAATTCTCGGTTAGAAGGAAGAAAGGACCTAATTGATTAAATTGTTCCACATGTTGTCTGTTCACCTCGAAATACAAGTAACAATTAAACTTGTAATGTGTTTATAAGGATACGTGATCCGATTCAATGCTAATTGATAAATGACTTGATAAATAAATGAATTAAATGATTAGAAGAAACAAACCAGTGTAGTTGCAAGCTATCGTCCTGGATTGGAACATGCTCGAGATCAAGCGTTAAGAACAAATAAGAATGATAGTAAGTTATAAGCAAGTAAAAGAGCAATGTGTTGTTATTTCTTCATCCGTCCCCCCTTACAAATGAAAAGGATTTCTCTTTATATAGTAGAGGAATCCTAAATAAGGTCTAACTCTAATTTTGGAAGTAAAATCCATGATTTGTATCAATAACCGTCAGTGGTTCTGCCGGTCTCGAGATTCACGCCACGATCCTCGACCAATCACGGATTTCTTGCTCTTTCCATTACTAAGCTATCCCCGATGTTACTCGAAGTTTATCTCCCCTTGCTTTGATTGATAACAACCTCGATCTCGAAAGAGACTTCGATCTCGAGCTCGATTCCTTAGCTCTTCGATGCAACATCCTTGTCTCGATCAAATAGTGAAATCAGGTAGCCCGTAGTCCCCTCGTTTATTGGAGTGTAATGACAAGAAATGAATTGAATCTTCGAGCTTTTTTGCTTGTTCTTCTCGAAATACCAAATATTCCTATCTCCATTTTTCCTTGCTCACAAAAACAAAAATGGCCAAACCATCTAAAACTGTTCCGCAAAATGAAACCTCTTAAGTTCAGGCTAAGGAGTGCACCAAGTGTCGGTCTCAGAGGGAGACCTTTGAAGAAATCCACACTCGGGGCTTTGTTCTTTCGACCGAAATCGATGGTCCCCTAATGACCATTTGAACTAGAGTTTGAGTAGCTCTTAGGCTTAACAGTTGAGTGAGGATTTGCTTAAACTAGAAGTAAAGTTAGCCCTTAGTCTTTATAGATAGTCCCCGAGTGAGAGTTTGCTCGAACTCGGGTTAAGGTAGCCCTTAGGCTTTTATGATCGAGTGAGGATTTGCTCGAACTCGAAGTAAAGTTAGCCCTCAAGATTTATAGATAGATCACGAGTAAGATTTTGCTCTAACTCGGGTTAAGGTAGCTCCTGGGCTTTTATAATCGAGTGAGGATTTGCTCGAACTCGAAGTAAAGTTAGCCCTTAGGCTTTATAGATAGTCCCCGGGTGAGAGTTTGCTCAAACTCGGGTTAAGATAGCCCTTGGGCTTTTATGATCGAGTGAGGATTTGCTCGAACTCGAAGTAAAGTTAGCCCTTAGGCTTTATAGATAGTCCCCGAGTGAGAGTTTGATCGAACTTGGGTTAAGATAGCCATTGAGCTTTTATGATCGAGTGAGGATTTGCTCGAACTCAACGTAACGTTAGGCCATAGGCTTTATAGATAGTCCCCGAGTGAGAGTTTGCTCGAGTTCGGGTTAAGATAGCCCTTGGGCTTTTATGATCGAGTGAGGATTTGCTCGAACTCGAAGTAAAGTTAGCCCTTAGGCTTTATAGATAGTACCCGAGTGAGAATTTTCTTGAACTCGGATTAAGATAGCCTTTAGGCTTTTATGATCCAGTGAGGATTTGCTTGAACTCGAAGTAAAGTTAGCCCTTATGCTTTATTGATAGTCCCCGAGTGAGAATTTGCTTGAACTCGGGTTAAGATAGCCCTTGGGGTTTTGTATTTGTTACGTATTTTGGACGTCTCCGATCCGCGTTAATTTGGCCATAGTCTCTTTAGTTCGGAACTCGCCTATTGGTCTTATTTTCCGTTTCACTTTGAGTTAGCTCGAAGTGTCAGTCCCCGAGTGGGTGGCCGTGGCTTGAAAACTCGAGGGTCACCTTTAAGCTCTTATGGTCTCGAAATGTTAGTAGTTCGATTTCATTTGTTTTTCGGATGGCAATCCTCAAGCGTGGGGTTAGTTGTTCGAATTTCTGTCATGGTCGGCCCTTAAGCCTGTTTGCACAACAGATCATGAGTATCAGATAGGAGATTTTTCTAAAGGCAGGGGATATCGGCAAGGGAAAATACTTCTCTTAATAGATGGTTATACATGCGCGCATGTTTGATGTTAGGGTCTGAGTAACCTATATGGGCATGGTTCATCTGGCCGTTTGAACCTTACAAAATTTCCCTATCAAGACCCCGTTGTCACAAAGTGATTTCCTTGCAACAAAGTAGACATTCCAGGGTAATGCCTACCAGTACTCGAGGCTTATTGTAGGGAACCTCAGATATTGTTGAATTGTTCTAAGTTAGCACGAACAATGGTTGCCTCGTTAAAAACCTCGCCGGAAAAACCCGTTTGGGAACAAAACCGGTCTAAGGGAAAAAGGGTGCAACGCGTGCTTTAAGATCCAAAGCTTCGTACCGATCCTTGTCGATAGCCTGGAAGTGTAAGTCAAAAAAATAGAAAGGATTGGAATGGGGTCATACCTTTATTTGGATTTTGGATATTTAACGTGATCTTCCTCGACATAGAGCCCCTGTTAATTTTGACCTCGATCATTTCACCTCTCATTTCGTGCGAAGCTTTGCCCAGATCCCCTGACTCTACGATCTCCGTTGTACGATTGATATCAATCTCTATTCGACCTCGCCTCTCGCACGATATCCCTTTTGATCCTTTCCATTGGCCCGCTCGGATAAACGGACCCCGAAGGAGTCCCCAGTTGATCATCCTCGACCCTAATCTTCGACTGATACCGATCATGAACGTCGACCCAAGTGACAATCGGGTACTCGATTAAACTTTGCTTCAACTGCTGTGAAGCTATGGAACTCCGAGTGTTGAGACCTTGAGTGAAGCTTGAGCATCTCAGTCGTCGGTGACCAAAGGCAAATCCATTCTCTCCGCTTGGAACCGAGATACGAATTCTCTGAGCATCTCGTTATTTTTCTGCCTTACCTTGAAAAGGTCTGACTTCCTTGTTGCAATCTGGCATGTGCCTTTACAAAAGAATCTGCAAGCATAGCTAACAAATCAATAGAATTAGGGGTAAGTTATGATACCATATTAGGGCACCCTACGATAGTGTCTCCCCGAATTTCTTCAGCAGAACAAACTCAATTTCGTCGTCTTCCAAGACGTTTACCTTTATGGAGCACGTGTAAGAAGTAACGTGGTCATTTGGGTAAGAGGTTCCATTGTATTTAGGTATATCAGGCATAAGGAACTTCTTTGGGATGGGCATCGGAGCCGCAATCGGAGGGAACGGTTTTTATACGAACTTTTTGGAATCCATTCCTTTTAAGATTTGTGGTGTCCCCGGTATTTGATCGACTCGGGAGGTGTAAGATTCCGCCATCATGTCGTTGGCCTCGATTTTCTTTTCTCCCGATTCTACTCTCTTAGTAAGCTCCTCAAGAATCTTCATTATAAAAGGATCGGTTGTCGAAGTATTATTACCCGATCTCTCAATCGCTGGCTTGGTATGGCGAGTAACCTCTTGTTCGACCCTATTTGGTGCCCCGTGCTGATTTTGCAACTGAACAATGGCATTTTGTTGGGCTTGTAGCATTTCAAATATCAATTGGATACTTACTCCTTCATCTCCTCTGCCCTGTGTACCTCGACCGCTAGTTCGACCTTCTCTGCGTACGCTTCCTTCAGGGTCTGCGCCTAAATCTGCGTTCAAAGAAACATGAGAACTGACATAAATCGGGTTGACGGGCGGTGCTCCTCCGAGGTCACCCTGTGACACCTCGACTCCTGGGGCGATACCATTCTCGTTTTCTCAATGGAGTTCGAGGCCATTGTCGCCGTGTGTAGATGCGTTTTGTGAGTTTGACATTAATTAACCTGAAAACAAAATTCTTGACAAGAAACAAATGTAAAATAGTGTGTTATACTGGAAATAGCACTAAGCAATCAATATTATCCTTAGCCCCGTGGTGGGCGCCAAACTGTTTACCTCGAAATACGAGTAATAATTAAACTTGTAATGTGGTTATAAGGATACGTGATCTGATTCAACGCCAATTGATAAATGACTAGATAAATAAATGAATTAAATGATTAAGATGAAACAAACTAGTGTAGTTGCAAGCTATCGTCCTTGATTGGAACATGCTCGAGATCAAGCGTTATGAACAAACAAGTACAATAGTAAGTTATAAGCAAGTAAAGAGCAGTGTATTGTTATTTCTTCGTCGTCCCCCTTACAAATGAACAGGATTCCTATTTATACAGTGTAGGAATCCTAAATAAGGTATAACTCTATTTCAGAAGTAAAATCCATGATTGGTATCAATAACCGTCAGCGGTTCTGTCGGTTCCGAGATTCACACCATGATCCTCGACCAATCACGAATTTCTTGCTTTTTCTATTACTAATCTATCCCCGATGTTACTCAAAGTCTATCTCCCATGGCTTCATTTAATACCAACCTCGATCTCGAAAGAGACTTCGATCTCGAGCTTGATGCCTTAGCTCTTCGATGCAACGTCCTTGTTTCGATTAAATAGTGAAATCGGGTAGCCCCGATTTCTACCATATACATTGTCGTTCAAAGATAAGTAGGAAATCTAGGAAATTGATAAATATGTAGCTGCCTTTGACTTGATAACTTAAATATTCACAGTCACTATTATCACAGCTTTGATAAGCAAGTCATTCTATTGATGACAAGATTATGGTTGTGCTTGGTACGAAGAAAAATATTTTTTAATTTTTTTCATGTTTGATTGGTTTAAATGTTTTGAAAAATATTTTTTAGATGAGCACATTTTTTTCCAATTGGAGGAAAATATTTGCCCTATCAAGAGAAGCGAAAATATTTTTTAAATCTCATTTTCAATCTACCCCTACGCTACCTACCAAACCCCTCGCGAGCCCTAACCCCCACCATGCCACCCCTTTATCCCACCCCTCACCCTAAGTAGAAATATTATTTAGAGTACTTTTTTTCATGTTGTGAATAGACTGATAAAGTAGTTTCTTTTTTCATTTCAACAAAATGAGTATTTTCTTTTTATGATGTCGAAAAAGTATTTTTTTTCATTTCAATAAAATGAGTACTTTCTTTTCATGTATTAGAAAGTGTACTTTTGTTTTATTTCAACAAGAAAAAGAGTCTTTTCTTAAGTTATAGAGCTCAAATTGAAAATTTTAGTGTGAAAAAGTAACGCAACACATTAGTTCATTTGGATTTGTGTGAACTTTTAAAAGAATAATTGAATTTTTTAAGAAAATAGTGTTTTGAAAAAGTCGGGTATTTGAGAGGGGTTGGAGTGAGAAGAGTAGCATAGAATATTATTTTCCTAAAATAATAATTTCTACTCTCTAGCCAAAACACTATAAAATATTATCCGGAAATTTTTTTCACTCACCAATCAATCATAAAAAATAAATGATAAAACCACTTTTTTTCAAGAAAATATTTTCTAGCAAACTATTTTACAAGGAAAACATTTTCCTTCGTACCAAACACACCCTATATAATTCTTAGTTTTCAAGTATCAAATTTCTTGCATCGACATTCCCAAATGTTTATTAATAATCGAAAATCCCATAATTCAAACATGAATTAAATAATTCTGTCAATAGACTCAAGTGCAATGTGTTAAATACAAGCATATTATGATTTCCTTAGTGGTCCAACTAAATTGGGAAATGTTTTATGATAATGCTTCTTCTTTTTCTGTTCTTTTTTAATGTAAGTACTACTTGCAGTGCAGATTGTATTGTAGCTTTTATTAAGTGGCCATACCAAATTCTAGAGATAATATAATTAATTACACATTATGGTATGATAACATATAATTTTATTGTGAACACGTTGTTTCATTTTTTTTTTTTGTCAATATTATAAGTAGAACTAAGGGCCCAATTGATGCAAATCTTTTAAATGATCGGACTAGATTGTGTGACAAGTGATGCAAAATATTATGAAATTAAGCTCAAAGTAACAATATGAAACAAGAAAATAGATGAGACATAGAGCATCCTTATTTCATCAAATTGTATACGATATGATTCTCAATACCTATATATATAGGGTTACAATGTGGAACACCAAAAGATATCATTAATGGCATTAATTATTGAGATCATGGAGGGGGAGGGGGTGGAGGGGGAGGGAAGGAGAGGAAGATCATGGAAGACGTTATGGAGGTATGGCAATTACAACCACAATAATGAGATAGTGTGGGTTAACTACACCATGGAAAAGAATAGTGAGAGTAAGTTCTTTAGCAGTTATGGATATTCACATTTTGATAATATTTTATTACACCCCCCTCCCCCTTGGGAGTCCATAGCTAATAAATAGTTCAGTATATAGAGGAGATACACACTTGATAACAGATAATACATCAACAATTTCATATAGAGAAGATATGCACAAGTACCGTACATGTTTAACAACTCAGCATACAGAGAAGATATGTGCCTACATTCCTTAAATCATTGAAGATTGCATAGAAAGAAGATATGCATGAAATACCAAATAATCAGCCAACCCTTTGCATATAGAGAAGATATGCACGAAATATCAAATAATCAGCCATTCATTACATATAGAGAAGATATGCATGAATTATGAAGTCAAGCTATACATGGATCAACATGTAGAGAAGCTATGTACCATGAATCATTTCATCAAATAAAGCAACATATATAGGAGATATGAATAAAAGGATGTGTACATTCTAGAGCTAGCATATAGAGAAGATATGCACTGAATATCTTGTATACATCCAAAGAGTTTGCAAATAGAGAAGAGATGCAAAGTCCAAGTGATGATTGATTTTCCATAATCCACATCAACCAGAAACCCGTCGATTTCTCAAAACATGCATGTAAACCATCAAGAGAGAGGGTGATCATAGGGAGATGGATTCTTATCTGCACGGTGCACGGACGAATTACGTGCCATAACCGCACGGAGAACTCACGTGCCATAATCATAACACAACACGGACAACTTACATGCCATAGTATTTCAACCGATACGGACCGCTTATGTGCTATCAATGCAATTCATCGTATAAAAATCATATACCAGAACACATGTATACGAATAACAGATATAAAATTACATATTTATGGACTTTGAAAATCGCATGCTAAGGTGTATGCATATGCAATTGTAATGACTCGGTTGATCATTTTGTGTACTGTAGTCCCATTGCCCTATTTATTGCTTATTCTTTGTTAATTTGTGGTTATGTGACTTGTGAGGTTGTTGGTTTGGTTTCGGGGATGTTTTGGAGTAAACTAGGACACTTGGTTCCAAGTTTGAAAGATTAAGTTGAAAGAGTCTACCGGAGTTTGACTTTTGCCTAGACGACTCCAGAATAGTGTTTTAATGGTTCCGATAGATTTGTATGATGATTTTGGACTTAGGAGTATGTCTGGATATTGATTTGGCGATCCGTAGGTCGTTTTGGCTTGAATTGGCGAACGTTGAAGGTTTAAAAGGTTGAGAGGTTCGACCGAGAGTTGACTTTGTAGATACTGGGTTTGGATTTCGATTCTTGAAGTTAGGATAGGTCCGTGTGTAATTTGGGACTAGTGTGCAAATTTGGGGTCATTCAGATTTGATTTGGTATGATTCGACATTAGTTATAGTAGTTGGAAGATCAATAGTTCATTAGGCTTGAATTTGTTTGCGATTTGTAGTTTTGATGTTGTTATATGTGATTTGAAGCTTCGACTAAGTTCGTATCATGTTTTAGGAATTGTTGGGATGTTTAGATGGGATCCCAAGGGCCTTGGGGATGATTCGGATGATATGTGGACCAAGTTTTGACATAGTATAAATGAGGAAGAATTTCAAGTTCTGATGCAATCACACCTAAGGGGATTTGGTCACAGGTGCGAGACCGCAGAAGCGCTCAGGCCATCGCAGGTGCGGAGTTTGGCTGCAGCTGGGAGGAACGCATGTGCGAGGTAGTTTCCGTACCTGCAAGATCGTAGGTGCAGAACATTGAGCGCAGAAGCGAACTTGAGCAGGGGCATGGGTTTTTGCAGAGATGGAGATAGGGGCACAAATGTGGAGATAGGGGCGCAGATGCGCACGCGCAGAAGTGCAGGTGTGAACGCAAAAATGGATATTAGCATGAAGGTATGGGACTACAAATGATGAAGAAGCAGGCTTGCAAATGCGAGGGTAACTCCGTAGATGCAGATAGTCGGTAGTTGGAGGGAGCCGCAGATGCAGCCACTTTTTTGCATGTGCGGTTAAGTGAGCCGCATGTGTAAAATCGTTGTGGTAGTGTAATAAGATGAGGGTTTGGCCATTTTGTTCTCGTTTTAGATTTTGGACTTGCCTAAGGGCGAATTTTGAGAGGGATTTTGCTACAATTAAAGAGGTAAGTGAAGATTCATCACTTTTATTGATAAATATTGATTACCCATTGATTATTACACCTAGTTTATGTGTATATGAGGTTGAAATTGGGGATTTTAGGCTATGTTGTTGGAGAGTGATATTTGGTGAATTGGGGGTCGATTTGTGGATGGAATTAGATGAAATAAGTATGGCTGGACTCGTAATTGAATGCCTTTTCAGAATTTATGAATTTTGTCTGTTTCCGCGGTGTAGGCATGGGCTTGACCTTTTGGGTTGACATTCCAATTTGATTAGTGATTCTAGCTTTATCATTTGAGATTGATTCCTATGGGTATTATTGATGGTATTAAGTTGTTGTGACTAGATTCGAGTCTTTTGGCTGTCGATTCGCGAGGCAAGGAATTTTTGGAGTACTGATTTATGCGCTTCGAGCTAAGCAACATTTTTATATTGGACTTACCCCCGGAACTTGTGTTATTTGAGATGTGTTGGGGTGACGCACATGTTAGGCAGGGTATTCATGATCCGGATTGATTCTTGGGCTATATTGCTATCATGCTTTGTTTTATCCGTGATTTTCCTATTTGTTAGATTAGTTGAGCTATGATTCTTGTTGGCACTCATATTTAGGCTATGTGGTTACTTGATTGAGCCTGATGAGGCTATTTCTATTGTTTTGGGTTATCTTGTTTAACTGTATTTGTTTACACTCAGTTATGATTCTTCATTGGAATGGTACATATCAGTCTTTATTTATCATTCATTATTACATCGCATGTTATCATTGTTGTTCTATAAGTGTAGTTGTGGGGCGGAGTGATACGAGATTGCGAGCCCTTAAGACTTGAGAGATTAACGACTGATGGGGGCCTTAGAGCTATATTGAAAGTGTTATTATGGATCGAGCTACACGTCGCAGCATGCCATATTTGCTTTATTATTATTATTATTATTATTATTATTATAATATGGAATGGGCTGCACGCCGCAGTAAGGCTTAATGGCTTTGATTAGCGCTTGGGCAAGATGTGCCCCTCCAAAGTCTGACATACCCGCAGTGAGTGTGGACATAGTGATATATACACGTACTTTTGTGAGAGGAATTGATGCCATGCACCGGTTCAATGCTGAGTGATTTTTTTTTGTGCGTGCGTGTGTGTGTGATGAGACAGGTATTCGAGACAGACAATTTGAGTATGTTGAAAGTGAGAGTATTTGGGGATATAACCGTGAAATCATCCGATTTGCATGCATACTTGACATGTAGGCATAGAGATGTATTATTCCTTATGCTAGCTTTAACGTACATGTTCTTATTAGTGTTGGGTTTAAATTGTTGTTATTGAAAGCATGTCTATATTCTTGTAAAATGAACGAGCTGATTAGGGTAATACCTTGAGTTATTTATTGCTATTGTCATCATCATATATGTGTTGTCATTTATTCTTTGTTTCTGACTATCCTCTTCTGAGCTCGTCACTGCTTTCAGCCCAAGGTTATTTTTGTTACTTATTGAATACATGAGGTCGGTTGGACTAATACTACACTTTGAACTTCGTGCACAGATCCACGTTCATCTGGACGCAGTGATTGCTAGAGTCGGGCTAGTACCTATGCTTGGAGACTTTGAGGTAGCTGTTATGACATCCGCATACCTTATTTGTTTTTCTTTTATTTTTCATGGTACTGTTCTACTGTTTAGACAGTTGTACTATGGATTTGGTTTATATTCTGATAGTCAGTAGTGCTCATGTACTCGTTGACAACAGATTTTGGCAACGGTTATAGTAATCTTCCTGTTATTTTTATCACACATTTATGATATTCCGCTATAAGTTTAATAAACCATGTTTATTCATATGTTTAGTCATTATGTGAACTGCTGGATGGCCTAGCATGTAGTGTTCGGCATTGTCGCTGCTCCGATGGGAGTTGGCTCATGACAAGTTGGTATCGGTCCACTAGGTTTCTTAGGTCTCACGAGTCATAAGCAAGTTTGGTAGAGTCTTGCGGATTAGTATGGAGGCATCTGTATTTATCTCCGAGAGGCTACTGATCCGTTAGGAAACATTCACTTTCTTGCATTCTTGTCGTGCATATTGGTTATTTTCGAAACTTTAAACTTGACTATCCTATAATGTCACAGAGTATGAGGACACATATGATCGGATCACGCGGACGGCCACCAGTACCACCAGTTAGGGTTGCGAGAGGCTGCGTCCGCGATTGAGGCCGAGGTGCGGCTTGTACTACAGCTAGAGCATGGAGCCACCACTTGCTCCAGCTAAGGATCGAACTCCAGATGTTTTTGAATCGGTGGGGCCAGTCGAAGCACCAGCAATGCCCATTGTTATCCCTGGCCTTCAAGAGGCCCTTGCCTAGATTTTGACTGTATGAACGAGCCTTTCTTAGGCGGCTTCGGTTCGAGCTGCACCCGCCACTTCACAGGCTGGGGGAGGTGCCTAGACTCATGCTGCCCGCACTCTAGAACACTTAGCTCAGGGACTCTAGACACCGGGGTTAGTACGAGCCCAGCTGGTTACCGCTGTTGGGGACGAGGTTGGGCCACCTATGAGTGATGAGGACTAGAAGAGACAGGAGTGGTTTAGGAGCCTTAAGCCTCCTTAGTTAAGTGGGGCAGAGTTAGAGGATGCTCAGGATTTTCTGGATAGGTGGCAGCGGATTCTTCACACAATAAGTCTTTGGGACACCAATGGGGTTGCATTCACTACATTCTAACTGGCAAGGGATGCATACAGAGATGGTGGCATGCCTATGTGTTGAGCAGTTCTCAATTCTCTTCTTAGAAAAGTTTGTCCCACAGACTCGTAGGGAGGAGTTGCATAGGCAGTTTGAGAAGCTGTACCACGAGGGTATGACAGTGACTCAGTATGAGATGAGGTTCACAGATCTGGCTCGTCATGAAGCATGGTTGGTTCTTGCTGAGATAGAGATGATCATGAGGTTCATTGATGGCCCCAACAATAGCCTACGTTTCAGTTTGGCTCGACATGCCGAGACAAATTTTAGGTTTGACCAGGTGGTCGAGATGGCTAGGCGCTTAGAGTTGGTTCGCTGACTAGATCGCAAGGAGAGGGAAGGTAAGAGGCCCCGTGTATAGAGGTCAGTCGCATCATATGAGAGGTCTTCCTAATAGGCCCACTCTAATGGCTCGTCAAATTCAATCATCATTCCGTGCACTCCTATCTCAGAGTTCGTATCGTGCTACATCAGTTCGGGTTTCGTCTGTACCAGGTTCTTCCTATGGTTATTCTAGTTCTTGAGGTCCGGTTCAGGCCCCACAGTCATCCCTAGATCGAGGTTGCTTTGAGCGTGAGGAGTTGGGGCATGTAAGGAGATATTGTCCCCATCTTATCGGAGGTCCCGTCCAGCAGAAAGGACAAGCTACTATTTCTGCACTAGTTTCTTCACCATATGCTCAACTAGCTTAGGGTGGGACATTGGTAGTTTGGGGCCACTCCAGAGGGGGAGGTCGATGTAAGGCCCCGTGAATATTTTTGCTCAAAAACCCGAAATCTCGTAGTGCCAAGTTAGGTATATGCGTTAGAGATTTGTAAAATTCGAGCTCGCTGCGGTTCGGACCCTTTGGATTGACCTGTGCATTAAAAAGATAAGGAATAATGTTTTTCAGAACAGCGCGTTTTTGCAGTCCATTATGCGGTCGCATAATAGCTGTGCGGACCGCATAGTCGCCGCAGAGTGAAACAGGATGCGGGTTAGTTTTGAAGTCAACTATGCGGCCAATTATGCGATCGCATAATCAATATGCGGGCCGCATAGTCGTCGCATAATCTCCTTGGAATTTTGCGAAGGGCAGTACAGGTATGTCGATCGCATTCTTGTCGCATACCGGGGCAGGTTGTTCCAGTTTTGGGGACCATTTTGCGGTCCCTTTTGCGTGCCGCATGTCAATTATGCAATCGCAGACTGTGTCGGGCTCGTATTTTCTAACTTTTAAAACCCGACCCCACTCAATTAAAAACACCCCATTAGACCTCTTTTATGCTATTTTACTGCAATTAGAGTGAGAGAGGGAGTTCTTGAGGGAGAAACTAACCCTCACCAAGTCACTACAATCCCAAGCATGTCTCTAATTCTTTTGGTTCAACTTGTAATTCTCATAAAATAGATCGAAGTTGCTAAGAGCTCCGAAATGATTGTAAGAATTTAAGAAAAAGCTCCATTGAGGTATGTATGGCTAACCCTCTTCTTCTTAGTGTTGAGCTCTTGGTGTCCGAATAGTTGGCATGAGTTCCAAATCGAACATATTAGACGGATTGTGTTAATGTGTTGGTTGATAGATTTTTGTTGCCAAAAATTGTTCTATGTGTTTACCTTGGAATCATGCTGGTTGGAAATGTGATTGTGTTCTCCAAGTGTTTTTTTCTCTCCCTATGTGCGTATGCCGTATATGATAACACATATCGATGTGGAAGGTGAAGCTATGTGAACGAATAAATAAGGGGAATACTTGACTTATAAAAATTGTATCCAAGTGCCAAACGCTTATTAATAAAGAGGTGTGTTGTTCCATGTAATGGAAAAATGGAAAGGAATGTGAATTAAATGAATAATTGAAAGAGGTTATGTCCCAAGTGAGATGGCTTAGCCGGTCGGGTCGAGACCAAACTCCGTGTAAGAACACAGTGGCATTGTGGATGAAATTGTGAATATGGTTACGTCTCATTTGAGGCGGCTTAGCCGATCGGGCCGAGATCGGATGCCAAGCTTTACACCTGGTGGCAATTATGTTGGATTTATGATTATCACTGCGAATTTGGATATGTCTCACTTGGGATGGCTTAGCCGGTCGGGCCGAGACCGGACTCCGTGTCAAATCACGGTGGTATTATGGGTTATGGCACTTGGCACTAAAGAATATTAACCTAAAGAAATGGAAAGACTTAACCGGAGCTATGTGAACCTTATGTGGTGTTTCCTTGTAATCCTGTGAAGTACTTGTTGATGTAGTAACTGCCTTCTATTTGTTCACTGTTCATCATATTGAGAATTGTGTTTGCCTTACATACTAGTACTATTCGACAGTACTAACGCCCTTTTTGCCGGGGGCGCTACATCTTTGAATGGATGTAGGTGGTTCCGTTGCTGATAGCACCGATCGCAGATAGTGGTGCCCTCTTCCTCTCTTCACAGTAGGCTTGGTGAGCCCCTATTTCTCCCAGGGGTCTTGTAGTTCTTCTTTGGTACAAATTTCCCTATTTTGAGGTATAGCCAGGGCCTTGTTTCCGGCATTGTCATTTTGGTCTCATGTATCCTTAGAGGCTCCGTAGACGTTTATGTGGGTCATGTATGGGTGCCGGGGTGGTCATAGGATCACAGTGTATTTTGAAACTTTTCTCCAATAGATTGTCAACTCTATGTACTTTTGGAAACATAACCATGGCATGTTGTATTTAAGTAATAATTTAACTAGCTTCGTTTATGCATTTATATAACAACTCCCTCTCCCGTGTTTAATCATTGGTAATGCATTTCTTCTTCGGATATTGAATGAGTCGGGTAGGAAAGGCCGGTTAGGCTTGCTCGACCAGGTTCTCTCGGTTGCGCGTCGGTCGCGCTCCCCGAGGGTTGGGGCGTGACAGTTGATCAGGAAGCGATTAGGCTCGATGCTATGCCTTTCCCACCAGGCCAGAGGTAGTATCTTCCGATGTTGTGATCACATGTGTTGTTTCATTGTGCCACTGGGATGCTTCAGTATTATTCGATCATGGATCCACTTATTCATATGTGTCATCATACTTTTCTCGTTGTATGGACATGCCCCATGATTCTTTATTTATTCCTGTTCATGTATCTATACCGGTGGGTGATTCTATTATTGTGGACAATGTGTATCAGTCATGTGTGGTGACCATTGCGGATTGGAGACGAGATTTGATCTTTTACTGCTTAACATGGTTGATTTTGATGTGATTTTAGGCATGGATTGGTTTTCACCATGTCACGCTATTCTGGATTGTCACGCAAAGACCATGATGTTGGCGATGCCCGGGGTGCCAAGGTTGGAGTAAAACTGGCTTATGTTCTCAGTAGAGTGATTTCAAGTCTAAAGGCTCAACGGATGGTTGAGAAGGGATGAATGGCCTATTTAGCCTTTGTGAGGGATGTTGGTGCTGATACTTCTCCCATTGAGTCTATTCCGGTAGTGAGGAATTTTCTGGTTGTGTTTTCCTGCGACCTACCGGGTATGCCACCCGACAGGGACATTGATTTTGGCATTGACATGGTGTCGGGCATGTCACGCCCCAAAATCCGAGGAGCGCGACCGGCGCTCAACCGTGTAAACCCGACCGAGCAAGCCTGTTAGATCTCATTCTACCCCAAACTAACTCATGAATAATTTGGAGATGGACTCCATTAATCAAATTCTATAAACACATCATTAACGATTTCCATTTCATTTTCATTAGCAACTTCATTCGCCATATTAAAGGTATTACAAGTTTTATACATCATTGCCAAACATCAACATTTCTATTTAAAATTCCCATGCCCGACACTACCCACAACCTGTCTACAGAGCCTCCAACTACAACTAAAGAATAATATGGAAATGCCAGCAACAAGGCTCCGGCTATACCTTACACAAATACCAAAATGAGACTCCGGGAAGAAGAGCGGCATGAGCCACACAGGGCCCCGAGAGGAAAGGGGCTCACCAATACAGCTGACGGGAAATGGATAAGGTGCTACTGTCGGTGGACTGACGTACCTGCACCTACAATCATAACACGAATGTAGCGCCCCCGGCAAAAGGGACGTCAGTACATTTGAATTGTACTGGTATGTATGAAATAAATTCACCCCAAGTAGAATCAAATAACACACAAGTAACATATATCAATAGAATCAACGATCAAATGCACGTGAAAGAAACAATCAAAGCAAAACAAGTTTCACAATCTCTCCTTTTCCCCTTCAACATTATCACATCAATGATTTCACAATTTATAAACAGGTATGTAACAGTAATAGAAACAACAATCAGATCCACAAAGAGGGCACAATCAAGCCAAACAAGTATACAATCTCTCCTGCTTCCCCTTCCACATTTCCACATCAATAATTTCACAATTTGTTCATATTTTCATTTCAATACTGATTTCGATCACTTTCCACCCTTATTACCTCAGCCACCCTTATCACCACAACCTACACCTTATTACTTCGTGTTGCGGCGCGCAACCCGATCCCACCGAACAATCACAATTCACAAACAACACACAATAACAACAATTCACAAGAACAACAACAACAATTCTCAAAGAACAACCACAACAATTCACAAGAATTTTCGTAGCCATCAATACCATTTCATCATATTCAACAACTCATATGCAATTTAAGTCACCACAATAATTACCCACAACAAGCCAAGTATGTTATTACCACAGTTGTTCCAAGTGCATCATTTACGATTTCCTTCCATCATTTGTTTCTCAGTTCTTTCCACATAACACTTTCACAATCACACACCCACATTTGATTTGTTTCCATTTACTTGCACCATCATATCATAAGATTTAACCAACAACGTTCAAGGCACATTAATCACAAGAATTCACAAATAGTTCACATAAGTAAACACATACTTCCATGTCGACATCCTCAAGCTTTTACAAACTTTGCACATAACAAGATAGGCACATCAAATCACTTCTCACAATCACATATAACTTGGTGGTATGGAAATCAATTAAGGCAATCAATTCACATATTTTCATACAAGGTACACATACCGTATGCTCGTCACAACAAGGGGATTCTACAAGAGATAAAGTTAGCCATACATACCTTTCTTGAGCTTTCCTTTAATTACTACGATATTCCGGAAATTCTAGCAACTTCAATCTATTTTGGGACATAGCAAAATTGAACACAAATTAGGAAGATATTCATAATTTTAGCTCATTTGAGCATTTTATCAAATACTAGTTGAGCATCTTGATTTCAAATCCCCCTTCCGAAATTTTCTTCATTCCCTAACCCGATCCTTACTTATTTATGTTAAGCAATCTTCCCCTAAACCTAAGTTGTACATGCATGTATATACAATTTTAATACACCCAGAATCATACCTTAAATAACCCATCTTATACTCCTAACTCGAAATTAAAACCTACGGTATAGAATCTTACCTCTTAGGTGAAGAACTTGTGATTGGGAGCTTTGATTCTTGAAGATTGATGCAAGTTTGGATGATTTAAATGTTGGGTTCCTCCTTCTCTCTCTAAAAATGCTCTCAGCTCTCTCTAAAATCAGTAGAAAATGACCCCAAAGAAGCCCCAAAGGCTATATATTGAAATGGGGCCGGGTTATAAAAATTAGAAAATTAACCCTCCGATGTCAATTCTGCTATAGCAGAATGGACCGCAGAACGCGAATGCTGGCCGCATAATGCACCGCAAAATCGGCACCCAAAACTGGGCTACACTGGCCCAGTCTGCGACAGAAATGCGACCGTAGAGTCAACAATGCGACAGGAATGCGGTCGTAGATTTGACACAGGATAGCATTTTCCAGCCTTTGGTAATTTGATCATAACTTTGCGTAATAATGTCCAAATGACGAACGGTTTGAAGCGTTAGAAACTAGACTCAAAGACCTTTCATATGATAGGTTATTCATCACATAAAACATTATACATACTTAGATGTGCTTGTTCAAAGTAGGGACTAGTGCAAGATCGTTGGGAATTTTTGCCTATTATGGACTTTTCCAATTTTTCTTAGACTTTGGCCTTTCCTTGGACCCCAAATTACTTACCATAAGACTTATACACATATTTACCAAATCCAATGGATGTACACCATGTTAATAGCACATAAAAATGTTATAATAAGCTTACGTGACACCACGAAATCCTAAATTACTTAGCGAAAATTTCCGGGGCCTTACATTCTCTCCCCCTTAGGATCATTCGTCCTCGAATGAGGAGTAGGTTCCGACTTAAACGCTTAATATAATAAATCTTTTCTCACCTACCTCAAGACCCTAAATTTTTACTAGCTCCTAAATTTTTCAGAAATTTCGGTAGAGTCGCCTTTGTATCTAGGCCTATCCACCTGCCAGAGAATCACCAAAATCATCTTAAAAACACATCCACAACTAGACAGAGCACCACAATGTATATATCAACAATACTAATCTTAGTATTACAAGCTCTACATTATCATAGGGGTACCAGAACATGGACTAATTTTCCTTCCACAACACTTTCAGCCTTCCAGATGACCTTCTCGACTTACAAGCTCTATCATGACACGTTCTCGGAAATAATATCAACTCCCAAACATACATAACAAGGATGACAGATAGACACCTCGCGTGAGCTAACTATCCATTGACTTTACCTTTAATAATTTCCACTGTACAAATTACATTCCACCGGATATTGCAATTCATAGTAACAACAACAACAACCCACAATTCCATCACATGGCCTCATACCATCAAGAATGTCATTTCATAGTAACCATACAATCATGAGTTCATAATAGTCCTTACCATCCATTAATGTAATCACAAAGGTGTTCATCAACAAGAATATAATTTCATTTCAATCAACAATCCATATGAAGTCAAGTCACGATGATTCTTGCTAGTAGTGCATCATATAAGATATTACCATGATCATATAGTTCAATCAAATCAATTCATACCCCTCGTTTACCACTACCTTCTTAGACATAAACATATGGAAACACAAAGTACATGAGGAACAGTTACGGGGAACATCATACTCCTAGTGCAACCTGATGTGTAATACACTTATGTTACCTTTATTATCAACTCACATAACATCTTCAGGGGTATATATGGAGAATAGCCTGCTCATCCTTAAAATTCTATATCGCTAGGCGAACACTCACACTAAACCCTTGATGACCTTCAATAATTACTCTAAGGTGTGCTTTCATAAACTGACCATAAAATTACCTACCCAATATATATGTGATCACACTGTGAAGCTTCATCCTTGAATTGGCAGAACTTACAATACCCAATGGATCTAATACGATGAGGAACAACAGAGTTCAAGCTCAGACTAGAGTTATTCAGTAATCCATTAACGTGCTGAGCAGAGCATTTCATGAGGTTATATGCTACGAGACACAGAAGGTTACAACTAAAGATACTGACATGGTTAATCATTGTGAGGAAATCAATTATTAGACAAATAAGGCATAGGGGTAACTCCTACATTGGCAATAGGAACCATTAAGGAGGAATACTCAAGTACGCGAACCACTCGTTTCCTAGAGTGTAGGGAAAATTAATTTATCAAAGATGAGAATACTCTGGCACCTTGAATGCGATATGGGACTCAAAATATATGAAGTTGAGTTACATTCCTGACATTTGCTGACACAAGGAATCTATGCTATAAGACCATGAGGATGAAAATGAAGTTAAACACTTATGAGATTATCATAATTCAAGCAGCTTAACCTTCCCTGACAGTTGACCCTATATGAGAGAACTAAAGGTACGACAACTTTCCTTCCAAATCAATATGGTCATGATATGTGCAAAAATCTGAAGGCATCTAATCTCACCCCTTCCCTTTCTAAAGTAAAACCACATAGCTCGGAAATCTAAATGTTGGGATGAAATCATGTATTGGTTAGAGGCGTTCATGATGCTCCAGGAAGAGAGACAAATGCCATTCCTATCCACCCAAGGGGGTGTGATACCAAGGGTAGTAAAACTACCCTCACATGAAAATGATATAGTCTATTATTCTAGAAGTCGAGTCAGAAGAAGGCCACGTAACCCATCCAATCCGACCCATTTAAGACTTTGGAAAAAGGGGATGCACTTTGGTTTGAAATCAAAGCAATCTTAGCCTGGGCTTAAAGGAAAGTCATTACTTCTGAAACCCATGAGACAAGCCCTCGTAGTCCTAGAAAATCGATAAGAATGGCGAGGAAGTACTTAAAACCATTACGAGTTGGTATAAAACAAGACCTCAAAGTGCCCACATGGATAAGTTCGAAAGAATGAGACGTCTTAATGCATTTATCGAGGAGAAGTAACCTGGGCTATCTAGTCACATGGACAAGTGGATAAGGTAGATGATTGTTTAGGAAAAACTCTCATAAGAAGTGCGAGCAATATCTCTTTATCTTAACAAAACGAACATGTCCTCATCCTTAATACGACAACACTTCCTCTTTGATGCCATGAAGCATAAATGAATTCTACAATGAAAGTTATCAGATGAAGTAGATAGTAGGGTACCAAAACTAATGAGCACCATTTGGAACCAACGAGCATAAACCAAGTTGAAGACATTAGGAGTCTGTAGGAAAGGAGAAATTTGCCCACTCTCGGGGTGCTTGTAGAGTGCATACAAGTGAGGTTAATTAAATCATATCATATAGTTGGATAACTAGTCGAGACATTGAGATGATATATCATAGAAGATTATGGGTAAACAACACATGATGCAAGACAAATTAGAGGAAGTGAGAGAGCCTTATGGAAGTAATCTCTACATTGTAACCACTAGGAATGGTGGCAATACAAAGCGATTACGAGAAGCTACCCTTTTTCTGAAAGAAGATCTTTATATGAAGTCATGTTATTTATAGCTCTAGAATTCAAAAATTCAATTGTGTTTAGAAACTCAACTTCATAATAAGCATTACAACACATTTCTATACAACCAGCTATTACAAGCCATATGGGGAGATGCTATAAGACTTGACTGAGAGAAAGGTTTTGACATACGAATGTGTTACTAGGTGTATTTCTCATCGGCCAACCCAAAACCAAAAGGCGAGACTTAGACTGATAAGCAGATCGTTGGACTAGCACAAGTGTAGATAATCCATTATCGGAAAGAGATCATTCAATTTCAGCAATTGCGGCAGGCTATCAACCCTTGATGAATCTTGAAGTGATATGAGAACCCAATGAGATAGTATGGAATAATCATGGAGGGTTTGCAGATGTCCATAGTGAGTTTTTTTTTTCATGGATTTTTACTTGAGAAAAACCCAGATGCTAAGGAAACACAGAAGAACATAAGAAACAAGCGTTGTGCTATAATAAATCCCGAAGGTGTGCTTCGTCTTGACGGAGAGCCTAGTATGGGTCCTTACGAGACAGAAAGTGTTAGAATTACTCATAGAAGGATATGTTCTCTCATGGTTATCGAACAAGTGCGGGAAAACTAGCACAATAGATTCACTAACTAAAGAACACAATGAACATATCTTGGTACATTAGCCAGGATCCAAAGAAGTGGTCAAGCTGGGTAAGCATAGCGTCTGATTTTATGGACAGATTCAGGTTCAACACAGAGAATGCACCAGATGTGTTCTATATTACAAAACTTGAAGAAAGAAACTCACAGAGACCTTCCGTGAGTATGCTACTCGATGGAGATCAGAANCCATGCCACGAGCAACCACAATACTAGGACAAGGTGAGCTTCCTACTGCGGAATGTCCCAAGTGGACACGAAAGTTATGGAGACACAATATCTTCCTATGACGGGGATGTGAGGATCCCCAAATCTTCAGAGAGACTTTATGCACACGGTGACCATTTCGATTGACGTGCACTTACGTGATAGGTGTTAAGGTATGCTCTTATGTTACTAGGCAGTGAGAAGCTTTCATGATGATATTCGCAAGGGAGTAGATTGACTGTTCAAACCATATAATCCATACACACAACTGAGTAAAACAGTGACTCGAGAAGGATCACAACGCTGGGATGCTTTGCATGGAACTTGGCACCACAAAGGTGAGTTTTTTTACGACGGTGCATGTAGGGGCACAAACGAGTAGATTTTGTCCAATTAAATAAAAGGATTCTGTAAGAAATTCATCGGATATAATCCCTTGGTGAGAATTTAGGAAGTGGGAAGTATCAACCCTAGAGTTATAACTCAATTCAAGGGCATACTTATAAAACTTAATTCCACAAGAATGTAAATATGAGAATTCATAATAGAGTAGATTCACGAATCGTGCGTCTCGTTCAAAGAGTCGATACATGCAATGTTTTGTTATTCAACACCTTGTTAGGATGATGTTTATGAGAACTCTTCACTATAGGTGTACATACATAATGAGTAGAAATTTTCATTTGACTCACTTAACGATGTTAGGTTGATAGGGCAATAGCTTAATCGATACCCCTCGACTCCACCTCTCTAACGTACGTAGGTAACATGATGATATACCACATGATCTGATGGTGCAGAGACATAAATAGGGACAAGGACACTCCCCTCTTAGCGATATATTTTACCAATCCATCCACAGCTCAATACATTCTCCTAACAAGTCCTTGGGCAATCCACTCGGACTCAATGGTGGAATCAATCCCTCCTTACATGATTCAAATTCGCGGATTATGGTATCAAGGTTACCAATCTTGAGAATAAGACTTAGAGAGGGAATCAGCTCCCTAACTTGAGTTCTATCGCACGATTGGAGTATCAAAGAAGGGTGAAATTCCTAAATGTCCGAATAGCCTCCAACTTATAGATGTGGTCGACAACACACCGATAAGAAGGACTCTACTAGACACGGCTCCGAGACATCCTAGGACACTTTAAAACCTTAGGCTCTGATACCAAGTTTGTCACGCCCCAAAATCCGAGGAGCGCGACCGGCGCTCAACCGAGTAAACCCGACCGAGCAAGCCTGTTAGATCTCATTCTACCCTAAACTAACTCATGAATAAATTGGAGATGGACTACATTAATCAAATTCTATAAACACATCATTAACGATTTCCATTTCATTTTCATTAGCAACTTCATTCGCCATAATAAAGGTATTACAAGTTTTATACATCATTGCCAAACATCAACATTTCTATTTAAAATTCACATGCCCGACACTACCCACAACCTGTCTACGGAGCCTCTAACTACAACTAAAGAATAATATGGAAATGCCGGCAATAAGGCTCCGGCTATACCTTACACAAATACCAAAATAAGACTCCGGGAAGAAAAGCGGCTTGAGCCACGCAGGGCCCCGAGAGGAAAGGGGCTCACCAATACAGCTGACGGAAAGTGGATAAGGTGCTACTGTCAATGGACTGAAGTACCTGCACCTATAATCATAACACGAATGTAGCGCCCCCGGCAAAAGGGACGTCAGTACATTTGAATTGTACTGGTATGTATGAAATAAATTCACCCCAAGTAGAATCAAATAACACACAAGTAACATATATCAATAGAATCAACGACCAAATGCACGTGAAAGAAACAATCAAAGCCAAACAAGTTTCACAATCTCTCCTTTTCCCCTTCAACATTATCACATCAATTATTTCACAATTTGTAAACAGGTATGTAACAGTAATAGAAACAACAATCAGATCCACAAAGAGGGCACAATCAAGCCAAACAAATATACAATCTCTCCTGCTTCCCCTTCCACATTTCCACATCAATAATTTCACAATTTGTTCATATTTTCATTTCAATAGTGATTTCGATCACTTTCCACCCTTATTACCTCGGCCACCCTTATCACCACAACCCACACCTTATTACTTCGTGTTGCGGCGCGCAACTCGATCCCACCGAACAATTACAATTCACAAACAACACACAACAACAACAATTCACAAGGACAACAACAACAATTCTCAAAGAACAACCACAACAATTCACAAGAATTTCCGTAGCCATCAATACCATTTCGTCATATTCAACAATTCATATGCAATTTAAGTCACCACAATAATTACCCACAACAAGCCAAATATGTTATTACCACAATTGTTCCAAGTGCATCATTTACGATTTCCTTCCATCATTTGTTTCTCAGTTCTTTCCACATAACACTTTCACAATCACACACCCACATTTGACTTGTTTCCATTTACTTGCACCATCATATCGTAAGACTTAACCAACAACGTTCAAGGCACATTAATCACAAGAATTCACAAATAGTTCACATAAGTAACCACATACTTCCATGTCGACATCCTCAAGCTTTTACAAACTTTTCACATAACTAGATAGGCACATCAAATCACTTCTCACAATCACATATAACTTAGTGGTATGGAAATCAATTAAGGCAATCAATTCACATATTTTCATACAAGGTACACATACCGTATGCTCGTCACAACAAGGGGGATTCTACAAGAGTTAAAGTTAGCCATACATACCTTTCTTGAGCTTTCCTTTAACTACTACGATATTCCGGAAATTCTAGCAACTTCAATCTATTTTGGGACATAGCAAAATTGAACACAAATTAGGAAGATATTCATAATTCTAGCTCATTTGAGCATTTTATCAAATACTAGTTGAGTATCTTGATTTCAAATCCCCTTTTCAAGATTTTCTTCATTCCCTAACCCAATCATTACTTATTTATGTTAAACGATCTTCCCATAAACCTAAGTTGTACATGCATGTATATACAATATTAATACACCCAAGAATCATACCTTAATAACCCATCTTATACTCCAAACTAGAAATTAAAACCTAGGGTATAGAATCTTACCTCTTAGATGAAGAACTTGTGATTGGGATCTTTGATTCTTGAAGATTGATGCAAGTTTGGATGATTTAAATGTTGGGTTCCTCCTTCTCTCTCTAAAATGCTCTCACCTCTCTCTAAAATCAGTAGAAAATGACCCCAAATGAAGCCCTAAAGGCTATATATTGAAATGGGGTCGGGTTATAAAAATTAGAAAATTAACCCTCCGATGTCAATTCTGCTATAGTAGAATGGACCGCAGAACGCGAATGCTGGCCGCATATTGCACCGCAAAATTGGCACCCAAAATTGGGCTACACTGGCCCAGTCTTCGATAGAAATGCGACCGCAGAGTCAACAATGCGACAGGAATGCAGTCGCAGATTTGACACAGGATAGCATTTTCCAGCCTTTGGTAATTTGATCATAACTTTGCGTAGGAATGTCCAAATGACGAACGGTTTGAAGTGTTGGAAACTAGACTCAAAGACCTTTCGTTTGATAGGTTATTCATCACGTAAAACATTATTCATATTTAGATGTGCTTTTTCAAAGTAGGGACTAGTGCAAGATAATTGGGAATTTTTGCCTATTATGGACTTTTCCAATTTTTCTTAGACTTTGGCCTTTCCTTGGACCCCAAATTACTTACCATAAGACTTATATACATATTTACCAAATCGAATGGATGTACACTATGTTTATAGCACATAAAAATGTTATAATAAGCCTACGTGACACCACGAAATCCTAAATTACTTAGCGAAAATTTCCGAGGCCTTATAGGGCACCCATCCTGTATCTATTCCACCATATTGCATGGCACCAATGGAATTGAAAGAGTTAAAGGAACAGGTCCAAGAGTTGCTTAATAGGGGTTTCATTAGGCCTAGTGTATCGCCTTGGGGTGCACCGATTTTATTTGCGAAGAAGAAGGATGGTATTACACGGATGTGCATCGGTTACAATCAGTTGAAAAAAGTTACAATCAAGAGCAACTACTCACTACCGTGCATTAACGACTTATTTGACTAGTTTTAGGGTGCTAGAGTGTTTTCGAAGCTTGATCTTAGGTCAAGGTATCATCAGTTGAAGATTCGAGATTACGATATTTTGAAGATGGCATTCAGTACCCGCTATGGTCACTACGAGTTCCTTGTGATGAATAGTGTATTAATGCTGTATCTTGGTTTATCTGTCATTGTGTTCATTGACGTCATATTGGTGTACTTACGTAGCCAGTAGGATCATAAGAAACATCCAAGGACTGTACTCCAGACCTTGAGGGAGAAGAAACTATGTGCTAAATTCTCCAAGTAAGAGTTTTCGAGATTCAGAGCTTCTTGGGTTTGGCAGGTTATTATCACCCTCTTGTGGAGGGTTTTTCATCCATTGATGCACCCTTGACTAGATAGACCCATAAGGGTGCCCCATTCAGGTGGTCTGGTGAGTGTGAGGAGAGATTTTCAGAAGCTCAAGACTGCTTTGACTGCAGCTCCAGTTCTAGTCTTGCAATCAGCATCGAGTTAATATATAGTTTATTATGATGCTTAATGGATTGGCGCGTGTCTTGATGCAAGAAAGCAAGATGATCGTTTATGCTTCGCGTCTGCTGAAGCCCCATGAGAAGAACTACCCCGTTCATGATTTAGAGTTGGCAGCCATTGCCCACACATTGATGATTTGTAGGCACTACCTCTACGACGTGTCTTGCAAGGTTTTCATAGATCATCGGAGTCTATAACACTTGTTTAATCAAAAGGATCTAAACTTGAGGCACCGGAGGTGGTTGAAGTTGTTAAAAGACTATGATATCACCATTTTGCCATCCTGAGAAGGCCAATATGGTGGTCGATGCCTTGAGTAGAAGGCTATGAGTATGGGCATCATTGCATATATTCCAGATTGTGAGAGACTACTAGCATTGGAAGTTCATGTTTTATCCAATC
The DNA here is from genome assembly GCF_001879085.1 of Nicotiana attenuata. Classification (NCBI taxonomy): domain Eukaryota; kingdom Viridiplantae; phylum Streptophyta; class Magnoliopsida; order Solanales; family Solanaceae; genus Nicotiana; species Nicotiana attenuata. The sequence continues at coordinate 138,489 of NW_017671938.1, read as the reverse complement.
AGTTAGTGGGGTTAGATGTTTCGGAGCCTAGCCGGTTTGTTGCTTGCGTGGTTTCTCGGTCTTCTTTGTATGAGTGCATTTGAGCGCATCCGTTTGACGACCCCCATTTGCTTGTCTTTATGGACACTATGTAGCATTGTGATGCCAAGGAGGTTTTTACTTGAGATAATGAGTTGTTGTAGATGAAGAGTTGGATTTGTGTACCCAATGTGGATAGGTTTCTTGAGTTGATTCTTGAGGAGGCCCACAGTGCGCAATATTCCATTCATCTAGGTGCCGCCAAGATGTATCAGGGTTTGAGGCAACACTATTAGTAGACACGAATGAAGAAAGATATATTGGAGCATGTGGCTCAATGTTTGAACTGCCAGCAGGTGAAGTACGAGCATCAGAGGTCGAGCCGTTTCCTTCAGAGACTTGAAATACCCGAGCGGAAGTGGGAACGTATTACCATGGATTATGTTGTTGGGCTTCCACGGACTTTGATGAAATCCAACGCAGTGTGGACTATTGTGGATAGACTTCATAACGGTTGTGACTACATATTCTTCAGAGCAGCTAGCTTAGATCTATACCCGTGAATTGTTCATCTTCACGGTGTGTTAGTGTCTATTATCTCTGATCGAGGCACGCAATTCACATCGCATTTCTGGAGAGCTGCGTAGCATGAGTTCGGCACGCAGGTTGAGTCTAGTATAATATCTAACTCCTAGATGGTTGGGCAGTCCTAGCCCGCCATTCAGATATTAGAGGACATGCTACACGCCTGTGTTATGAATTTCGGGGGTTCATGGGATCATTTCTTACCGCTTGTAGAATTTGACTACTTTTACACCCCATGTTTTTGTACCTTAGAGTATGTCGTAATCAATTGATGTATGCTCGTAAATGAGACCATCTTTGATAGTAAATAAAGTAAGTTAATCATGTTACCTTGGAGGTTACAAATCTTTATGATCATGGATAACAAATACGAAGAGGGTTGAAAAGCTTAGAAGCTAAACAAATTGAAGAAAATAAGTTTCGTCGAATTTTGACAAGTTGGGAATGATATAACATGTACTTTTGGGGTGATACTATGGTTCTTAACATGATAAGGAGTTTATGTTATGAGTTATTTTAGTCGTATGGTAAATGTATGCTAGGTTTTTAAGTCAAGCGAGTTGTGGAAAAAAAGTTGGCAATGGTCATCACAAGTTACATTCATAAATTTGCTGAAAATTATGTCAAATGTAGCTGATCTTTTTACCAAATATACTTGGAATTATGGGGTGATTTACCTACTTAATTAAAGATTTACGGGTTTAGTTTCGAATGCATTTAACTGTCTGTCGATACGACATCAGAGTAGAGAGATATTCACATTTTCGCGAGAGTGCGCAAGCAGCTCCCATGGGACCCAGAAAGTCGGTGTAAAACTTCAGCTTGTATTTAAGTCAATTATGTGTCGTTTAGCTCATTTTTCTCATTAAAAACAGTTCCAATACCCTCCTAAATGCTCTCTAAGGTTCCTCCATGATTCTAGGAAGAAAACCTAAGATAATAACATGAATCCAACGCTAGAAATCCCGTGGTTCTTGCTAGATCATAGTTCTTCACCTTGTGGCTGTTTTGGAGGGTTCTTCAAAGGTAAGTAACCTAATATTTCGTGTTGATCTTTATCATTTAGCTAAAAATCAGTCCCTCCTTCATATATATTATAGTTTCACGGCGAAATACAAGTGTTTACACACAAACTTGAACACAAAAGTTGATTCAAGAAGAGAATACAACTCCTATTGTGTTGTGGTGTGATTGAGGGTTGTTGTGAGGTACACCAACTGGGGATTTCAAGTTGTATCTACTGACTAAGGTAAGTAAATCATCTTCTTGGTTGTGCTTAAGGTCAATCATGTGTTTTTTGAGTTGTTTGAGTGAAAATTTACAATATAGTAATTGACATGGCATAAGGAATCGTTATTTTTTTTGCGGGCTGTGTTGAGGCTATATATATGGTTTGTGCTTATGATATGAAGATTGTGCTTATGATGTTTCGGGTTGAAAATGATATGGTAAACATAAGTATAATGTTATATATTTTGTAGGCAGATTCATCGAAAAGGAATTTGATTCAAACCTTATGTTGTTAAAATCGATCTTGCCGCTCAAAATTGTTGTTGAACTAATCGAACAGCTTATTGTAAATTATATTGTTGTTGTTCGGGCTGTTTTTGACTTTTTTGGTAACATATGGGATGTAATAAAAATAGGAGAGGTGCTGTCGGTTTTCTTTTATAATATTCCAAATGTGACAGTTAAAACACTTATATGATGACGACGAAGTCGGTTTACTCATTGTAGACGTAAGACAATCATATTGAGCGTTGCTTGACAATTGGATAGATGATTTCAAAGGTATGTTAAGGCACATGATAAAAGATGAAATGAACATAAATGGCACGCTATTTCATATCGGATCTACTCCTAGCAACTAAGGATGCCCGTGTTGTTCTTTCCTTATAAAGTTATTCTAAGCAAGTATGTATGATCCTTGAATACTATTGAGGTTCATATTTATGGTATGGATGTCAATAATGTTAATCGAGGGTGCGACGACCTTATATCACTCCAAAGAGTTTAAAACGTGATTCTGTGAGTCTAGCATGCATTATATATATGTATCTATTTTACTCTACCGAGCCACGCTATAGTCGGCTGGGTACGACACCTGTTGTGCAACCACTGACAGTTGAGTTTTACCAAGCTCCACGTGGACGGGTACGATTCTACCGAGCCTTATGACGGGCGGGTACATTTTTGCCGAGTCCTCTTCGAGGCCGGGTATGATATGATGATGAGGATGCCCACAGAGGCGTATGCATTTAAAAGTATATGTATATATTTATGTATCATGCATTTCATGCCAATCGGCCTCATAGGCACTCAGATTTTACGGGTTGTATCTTCTCTATCTATCTTTACATTATTGTTCATATTTATGCTTTTCTGCCTTACATACTCGGTACTTTATTCGCTACCAGCTCAACGGAAGGTATTGGTGCACTGCACTTGCTCCGGAGTTGCCTATTTGGTCAGTATGCTTTGGACATGTATTAATTGGTATGGCGGGGCCATGTCCCGACCTTTATGACATTAATGTACTCTTGGAGGCTTGTAAACTGATGCCATAGATATGGATACTTGTATGGCCATGTCGGCCTATGTTTTGAGTGTCCAAATGATCATTTCAGCCTTATAGGCCCGTATGCCACGTGTATAAGTTTTTATATCATGTTAGGTCGTCATATATCAAATATTCCCTTATGTTTTATTCTTGTTATCTCATGAAGGCCTTTCTGGCTCATTTACCCATGGTAGTATGATAAGAAAGATATGTTAAGTTGGTACTCGGTTGAGTAAGGCACCGGGTGCCCATTGCGACCTTTCGGTTTGGGTCGTGACAAATATGGTATCAGAGCAGTTCTGTCCTAGGGAGTCTACATGCCGTGTCTAGTAGAGACTTGTTTAGGGGTGTGTTGTGCACCACACTTATAAGCAAGAGGCTACAGGGCATTTAAGACTGCCACTCTTTCTTTTTACTCTAGATCGTGTAGTAGAGCTCAACTATAAGAATTCAAACTCCTAAAATTTATTTTATTCGTAATACAATGACACATACATCCAGAGAGACAATTGGTAAGAAATTGGATGTGGCTGTAGAAGAGTTGAGTCAGGAGGAACTCGATTTTGCATCATACTTACGACGAGTAAATGTGAGGTCTTTAGCAAATCATGTGTGTACTAATACGTGTAAGCTTCTTTATAAGGAGCCCTAACGCATGAATATCTATCCATCCATATGGTTTAAAAAGGAACGCCAGAATCAGAAGGTAGATACAAGTTTCAACAAGTAAAAGAGGCAAGGTGGCAAAGGGTACGAGGTATCCAATTACCAAAATTATCAATTTTTACAATTCAGGCAGAGAAATATATGTATTCTGTGTTACCTTCAACAATAACAGAGGTATGTATAATTGACAACACCTATCTTAGTTATGCCCTATCGGAGATAACCGATATTGTTTAAGAGAAGGATGGTATATCAGGATCAAGCTGGGGTTAGAGTAACCAAAAACGGTGGATGGGTTGTTAGAATTAGCTAACATTTTCGAAGGATATTACAAACATGGTAATAGTTCTCCTTGTGAGACACCCCGATGGTGCACTCTAGACTAGTACACTCATATATGAATACTACAATGTCCAAAAAAATTTAGAAGATTGGCACTGGAATCCTAGAAGGGATAAATATTTACCTTTGTATGGCTCCCGTTCCTAGTAAAAAAAAATGTTAGGTGACCCGAAGAGCCAATGGACAGAGCAAGGGGAGCTAAAAGTAAAAAAAAAATTGTTGTAGTTTTCGAAACAATGTAATACAGGAAAATATGAACAGGAAAATAAGAAGAGAGTAAATGAAGTATTATGAGTAAGATGTGATAAATGGGTGATAATGGTAATTCAAAATATGACAGGATTACAGAGTCTATAGCTAATTGAAGGAAAATATAAGAAGTTATAGGCCTTGAGACAATAAAAGATTATAGGCCATAAAGTCATATCCCCATTTGGAGAAATGAGTTGGTAACTCCAACATGATTACCAAAAGGAAATTTTAGACCCCTGGAGTAATAGAAATAAGTATGGGCTACTGAACAAGATAAACTGAACATGAATTAGGGATCAAAAGATTTGATAATAGTCGGCATCATGTGAATTTCGGAGATAGCATTCCGATAATAATAGAATGGACAGCAAAAGAATAACCTTTAAAGTTCATTTAGGAGGACGTTTCCCCGAAGAAAATATTGTGATCATAGTTATACGTAAGGTACTAAGTGTGCCAGTTACACTATGTGTCACCTTTGTGCATAAGGAATTCAGTTATCCCTAGTACAGAAGGGTTACTCCAAGGCAAGTAAGAGTCCGTGAAGATGTGAAAAGACGCCAAAGATGAAGAGGTAAAACATTTATAGGTAAATCATCATAGCATTAAATCTTAGTACTCCCATAAAGGGGGAAGATGGTATGATATGTTATTAAGTCGGAGATATGTGGTTCAGGTAACTATGAAATAGTAAAGGAAGAACGCGGTAGAAAGGGGAAAGGAATGAGATTGCATATATTCAGATCATACGGATACGATACGACTCTAGAACATTTTGTAAGCACGACGCCAGGGAGAGGCAGTAAGGGTTCCAGCACAAGATGTTATTGATAAATAAGTGCAAGTGAACACTTGATACATAAGGAGCCAGTACGAGGGGTAAGTTAAGACAAAGGACATAACCCAAGAGGGGTTACGCAGAATATAGATATGAGAATGGACCAACAAATAGTTTGTAGTTAATTCAGGAAGAGCCTAATTATGGCTGGACAAGAGGTCACAGATAAATCAATAGATCATGCAAGATGAATGTAGTGAACCGCATAATAGGGAATTTAGTCTCGGAGATACGCGCAATCGCTAAAAAATTTCGGATAGGAGTTGGGGCAGTTAAAGGTACCATTTAAGTTTTATGCAAATAAGAGAGAGTGCCACTAAGGAGACAATCAAAATTTGAGCTTAGAAGTAACCCTACGAGCACACTGGCACGAAGTTATGTAACTAAGGATATTTACAGGCGTGTAAGAACATCGATAATTCTGTTGGGTATACGATGTAATAAGCTCACAGTGTTACAAGAGTCATAGGATCTCCCCTAAGCAATACATCGAAATACTAGTTGAGGAAATAAGGAAAAAGGCTTCAACCTAAGCATAGTGACCTAAAGAAATAATGGTCTAGTATCAACAGTCTCACTACAAGATCGCATGCACTCTATAAGAAAGTGTCACCTATTGCGACTAATGAACGGGAAGTAAAATCAAAAGTGATATTCGAGATCATATGGGTTTCATGAAATTCCATTATGTGTGGTCCCTAGGATAAGCCAAGTATTCATGCAAAAAGTGGCATAACGACCAGGAAAAGTAATTGCTTACATTTAAAGACAACTAAGAAGGCACGAAAGGAAATCTATGGTGCTAGCAAGTTAAATCTTGCAAGTAGTATAAAATATGTCTATGTCACAAGCTAAATTATGGTAGAGCGACAAAGTATTAGGTAGATAGGAGTAAGAATAAGAAAAGGTGAGGGAGAAGGTGACAAGAATAGGCGAGGCCTCGAAATTAAGCCCATCAAAACAAGAGAGCTGATGGTTTCCATAATTTATAGAAAGCTCAGTATAGCTTGAATGAACTCAAAGGAATATAAAACTAGGAGCATTTAGAATGGATGGTATACTGCCCTGGTAGTAGAATAAGGGTGTAATTGTGATAGATAAGAGGTTGAATTTTAGGCATTTTATTGAGCAATGATGTAAAGAAATGTGATTTCATAAATTGCAAGGGATTAGAATACCCCCATAAGACGAACCACAATACGGTTATTGATGTATAGTATCGTCCCTAGGTGGATCATGCAAATCACTTCAGATGTTCCCCGATGAGACGTGAGCCCTAGTGACAATTAATTACATAAGGGGTTTCAAGTTATCAGTACTAGATCACGGATCAACATTAAGGTGAATCACCAATGAATGGATAAAAGTTGCAAAGTAGGATATGAGATTAGACCGTCATTATTAAGATGAACAGTAATGAGATAACATTAAAGGACTTAGATTTATACATATAGGATAAGCAGCGATAGAGTAACCTTGTGTTGGGTAGCAGACCTCGGTAATATTAAACTGAAGTAAGAGTTATGGTATAGTATGACATACGTAGTTGTAGTAAATCCATAAGCATAGATAACTGGGGCTATGAAACAAGATATATCAATACTCCTACGTTAGACAAAGTACCGAGCGAAGAAGTTCAGTACACCTATATATTCCCAGAAGGACAACATGTCATAGTTCTGTATATTTTCACAAAGTGAGGCCTAGAGTTTGGCTAAAAGGTGGAGAAAACGAGAGAAGAGTCACACAGGTGCACATACAAGGTCAGAGTCACACAGGCTGGATGATAGAAGGTAGTAACAGATACGTGATTGGAAGAATTTCGATCACACGTCATGGTGTAAGAAAGAGGCCTAAAGTGGGGAATGCTAGGGGCCTTTGGATTTATTCATAGAAGAGTTGCTATGATGGAAAGGACAATATTAAGGTATCCGTAAGATCTATAGGTCAAGAGACTGATAAGCGCATCAGTCAATAGTCGAGGACGAATGTTCCAAAGGGGGGAATGATGTTACACCCCATGTTTTCGTACCTGAGAGTTCGTCGTAAGTTAATTTATGTAAGCTCGAAAATGAGATCGTCTTTGAAAGTACATAAAGTAAGTTAATCATGTTACCTTTGAGGTTACAAATCCTTATGATCATGGATAAAAAGTACCTAGAGGGTTGAAAAGCATAGAAGCTAAACTAATTGAAGAAAATAAGTTTCGTCGAATGTCGACAAGTTGAGAATGTTATAACATGTACATTTGGGGTGATACTATGGTGCTTAACATGATATGGAGGATATGTTATGAATTATTTTAGTCGTATGGAAAATGTGTGTTAGGGTTTGAAGTCAAGCGAGTTGTGGAACAAAAGTTGGCAAAGGTCATCACAAGTTACATTCAAAAATGTGCTGAAAATTAGGTCAACTGTAGCTGAGCTTTTCTCAAAATATAATTAGAATAGGGTGATCTACCTACCAAATTTAAGATCTAAGAGTTTAGTTTCCAATTGGTTTAACTGCTTGTCGATACGACATTGGAGTAAAGAGATATTCTTTTTTCGCGAGACTGCGCAAGCAGCTCCCATGGGACCCACAAAGTCGGTGTAAAACATCAGCTTGTATTTAAGTCATTATATGTCATTTTAACTCATTTTTCTCATTGAAAACAATTGCTATACCCTCCTAAATGCTATCCAGGGGTTCTTCCATTATTCTAGGGTGAAAACCTAAGATAAAATTTGAATACAACCTAGAAATCCCGTGGTACTTGCTAGATCGTAGTTCCTCATTTCGTGGCTGTTTTGGAGTGTCCTTCAAAGGTAACTAACCTCAGATTTCGTGTTGTTCTTTATCATTAAGCTAAGAATCAGTCCCTCTTTCATATATATTATAGTTTCAAGGCGAAATACATGTGTTTACACACCAACTTGAACACAAAAGTTGATTCAAGAAGAGAATACAACTCCTATAGTGTTATGGTGTGATTGAGGGTTGTTGTGAGCATTACCAACTGGGGATTTCAAGTTTTATCTACTGCCTAAGTTATTTAAATCATGTTCTTGGTTGTGCTTAAGGTCAATCATGTGTTGTTTGAGTTGTTTGAGTGAAAATCTACAAGATATTAATTGACATGGCATAAGGAATTGTTATCTTTTTTTGTGGGTTGTGTTGAGGCAATACATATGGTTTGCTTTGGCTGGAAATTGTTATAAATAGTTTCACTATGTCGTGGATGCTGTTGTTAAGCTTATATATGTGCTAATTCAGTGGATTGAATTAGATAACCTAAAAAATAAGAGGTTGACGATAAAGGTTGATGTGCTATTGTGTGGACTATATTTTAAGATTGTGCTTATAATGTTCTGGGTTGAAAATGATATGGTAAGCATAAGTACAATGCTATAGATATTGTAGCAGATTCATGAAAAAGGAATTTGTTCAAACCATATTTTGTTAATCGTAAATCGAGCTTGTTGCTCAAAATGGTTGTTGAGCTAATCGGAGAGCTTATTGTAAATTATATTCCTGTTGTTCGGGCTGTTTGGTGACTTTTGGTAACATATGGGATGTAGTAAAAATAGGGGAGGTTCTGTCCGTTCTCATGTAGAATATTGGTTTCCAAATATGAGAGTCAAAACGCTTATATGATGATGACGAAGTCGGTTTACTCATTTTCGACGTAAGAAGATCATATTGAGCTTTGCTTGACGATTGGATAAAAGATTTCAAAGGTATGTTAAGGCACTTTCTTCTTTCTTTTGGCATGATCCAAAATGAAATGAACATAAACGATACACTATTTCATAACGGATCTACTCCTAGCAACTAAGGATGCCCGTCTTGTTCTTTCCTTATAAAGTTATTCTATGCATGTATGATCCATCAATCCTATTAAGGTTCATATTGATGGTATGTATGCCAATAACGTTAATCAAGGGTGCGACGACCTTGTGTCACTCCGAAGGGTTTAGAACGTGATTCCATGAGTCTAGCATGAATTATATATGTATCTATTTTGTTCTACCGAGCCGCACTATAGTTGGCCGGGTACGGCACCTATTGTGCAACAACTGATTAGTTGGGTTTTACCGAGCTCCACGTGGTCGGGTACGATTCTACCGAGCCTTATGATGGCCAGGTATGTTTTTATGGAGTCCTCTTCGAGGCCGTGTATGATATGATGATGATGATGCCCATAGAGGCGTATGTATTAAAAAGAATATGTAAATATTCATGTATCATGCATTTCATATCAGTTGCTCTTAGAGGCACTCAGATGTTACATGTTATATCTTCTCTATCTCTCTTTACATTATTGTTCATAATTATGCTTTCCTGCCTCACATACTCGGTACTTTATTCGTACTGACATCCCTTTTGCCTGGGGACGCTCTGTTTCATGCCCGCAGGTCCCGATTGATAGGTTGGCAGTCCTCCTAGTAGGCTATTAGCTCAGCGGAAGGTTTGGTCAGTATGCTTTGGACATGTATTGATTGGTATGACGGGGCCCTGTCCTGACCTTTATGACATTTATGTACTCTTTGAGGCTTGTAGAAGTCATGTATATGGATACATCTATGGCCTTGTCGGCCTATGATTTGAGTTTCCAAATGATCATGTCGGTCTTAAAGGCCCGTATGTCACATGTATAAGTTTTTATATCATGTTAGGTCATCATATGTCGAGTATTCCCTTTTATTTTACTCTTGTTATCTCAAGACGGTCTTTCTGGATCATTTAACCATGATAGTAAGATAAGAAAGATTTGTTACATTTGTACTCGGTTGAGTATGGCGCCGAGTGCCTGTTGCGGCCCTTCAGTTTGGGTTGTGACACCTACAACAACATCTACCAATCGAGTATTCAAATGGCTCCTTATGGGGTCTTTTATGGGACGCTGTGTCATTCTCCAGTTGGTTGGTTTGAGCCAGGAGAGGCTAGGTTGTTGGGCACTAATTTGGTTCGGATTGCATTTGAGAAAGTCAAGGTGATTCAGGATACGCTTTGTACAACACAGTCTAGGCAGAAGAGTTACACTGATCAAAAGTTAGTGCTATTGCATATATTGTGGTGAAAAGGTTCTGCATAGAGCTCACCTATGAAGGGCGATTTAAGCCCTTAGTGTTTTGTCCCTTTGAGGTACTTGAGAGGGTTGGAGAGGTGGCCTACAAGCTTGCATTTCCACCTAGTCTACAAGCCCTCAGTTATATGGAGACTTGGCATATGATGTGGAGCCAGTGGCTATTTTCAACAAGCATTTTCGAAAGTTAAGGTCAAAGAACATAGAGTCAGTGAAGGTCAAAAAGAGAGGACAACCAATCAAGGAGGCTAGTTGGGAGATCGAGCCGGAGATACGGAGCAGATATCCACACATATTTGAGACGCAGCTATGAATCTAGACCAGTTCAACGAAGAACGCTTGTTTAAGAGGGGGGGAAATTTAACGACCCGGTCGGTCATTTTGTGTACTGTAGCCCCGTTCCCATATTTATCACTTCTTATATATTCATTTCTGGCTAGGTGACTTGTTGGGTGGTTGGTTAGTATTCAGGGATGTGTCAGAGTGAATTGGGACACTTAGTCCCAATCTTGAAGGCTCAAGTTGAAAGAGTTGACCTGTAAGGCCCCGGAAAATTTTGCTAAGTAATTTAGGATTTCGGGGTGCCAGGTAGGCTAATTATAATTTTTATGTGCCATAAATATGATTTGAATGACTTGGATATAGTAAATAAGTTTATAAGCCTTATAATAAGTAATGTAGGGTCCAAGGAGAGGCCTAAGTCTAAGTCAAATTGGAAAATTTCACAATAGGTTGAAATTCCAAATGAGTTTGCACAAGTCCACACTTTGGACATGCATATATAAATATATATATAAGGTGTTATGTGATGAATATCCTACCAAATGAAAGGTCCTCAAGTCTAGTTTATAGCGCTTCAAACCGTTTGTCATTTGGACATTCCTAGACAAAGTTATGACCAAATTACCAAAAGTTGGCAAAATCCCATTCTGCGGCCAATTTTGCGATCGCAGAAGTGATTATGCGACCGCAAAATGGTCGCAGACCTGTCCAGTGTAGCCCAGTTTTGTGCACCAGTTCCGCTATGCATTTTGCGACCCACATTCTTGTTTTGCGGTCCATTATGCGACCGCATACCCGATTTCGGAGGCTATTTTTTCCTATTTTTATAACCCGACCTCATTTTTATAAATAGGCTTAGGGGCTTCATTTGGGGTCATTTTTCTACTGATTTTAGAGAGAGTTGAGAGCATATAGAGAGAGAATGAAGGAGCCTAGCTTCATAATCACCCAAATCTTGTTCAAGTTTTCAAGAATCAAGGTAGATAACCACTTGATTGTCCTCCATCAGGGTAAGTCCTTCTTCCAAGATTTCATGTAAGAGGTTAAGGGTTCAAATATGTTTTGGGGATTAGAAATAGGCCATGCATGTGGGACTAAGTTGTAGTATGTGATATTAAAGAACTAATTTGGGTAGTTCCCGTTAAAATTGGTTGAGGGAAGAAGGAATTTCCATTTCCAGACCTTGTAGACTACTTCACATGTTAGGTGTTTGATGAATTTCCTAAGAGAGTTACACCATGGGTAATCTTCGTAATTATTAATCGATTCTCGCTATCTCCTTATAGATTGTTATTGCTAGAGGTGTTGGTGGATTGTAGAAACTTAAGGGAAAACTCAACCAGGTATGTTGGCTAAACTTTATCTCTCGAAATGGAATTCCGTAATGTTTTCTATAAGTTTAAGTATAATCGTCTCAAAATTTCTAATTCCCACCCTCCGGGTCATCCCGGATGAAGTCGTAAAGCTTGATTATTCCGAATGAGCCTTATATCAAAATATAGACGTTTAATGTATGGATTCAATATTAAAATGTATGACTCCGAGTCGTAATTTAAATGAAGACTAGCATACCCATTTGGGTGAGGAAAACTCGATGAATTTATTACTCCTAGATGCCCATATGTGTACTAAATGCCTTGATTGAGTGTGTTTAGCCGATGATAGACTATAAAGATACTTGGAAATGAATTAAAAAAACTGGGGGATATGGTGTGTGGGTAATATAAATATATACATATATATATATATATATATATATATATATATATATACACAAACATATGATTGTGCCTAAGGAGAATATATATATATGAAATGGATTACGAGACGAGCCTCGACTCAACTTTTTAAGATAACTTAAAAAAATGTGGAATCTACCTAAAAGATCTTTGAGGTATGTATGGCTGACTGAATTTTTCTTAGAATCAAATCATTGGTGTTTGAATACTTGGTACGAGTCCCTTACTTTATCATATGGAATTGATTACTTAATGTGATATGTTGAAAGATTTCTGTTCTCTAATTGTTCTATGTGTTACCATGTCACCATGCTACTTGAAAATGTGAATTATAATCCTACATGATCCTTCTATTATGTGTGCAATTCATTACGTGTTGGTTCCCGTCAATATGGAAGATGATGTTATTGAACTAATAAAAAGGGGAAAAGACTCCAAATGTAACATGAGCCCAAGTGCCAAGAATTATGCAATAAATGATGGAAATGAAATGTGAACTGAGGAATTAACTGAATTGGTTATGTTTGTTTTTATAGTTTCAATTGCTAATGAACCTGAGATATATGATTTCTGAAATACGTTATACGTTGGTAATTGGTGATGATCCTTGATATTAAAAGAAGTTAAAGTATGAAATGTGAAACACGGACATCGTGCCATGAATAGAGAAACTTGTGAAAGGCCCAAAGAGCCAAGAAAATATTGCTATTGTGAGAGGTAGGAAATGTTAATAAAGATTTGTACAACGTGAAAGATTCTGAGATGATTGCATTCCTATATGTTTATATGTGTGTAAATCCATATAATCGAAATACATATATAATAATATTTTTGGGAGATCGATAGTCACCGAGGAAGGGTTGGTTGAAATAACCTAACCCCGAAACTACACCTGCCGGTGTAGGGTGCATTGTGGAATATTGGGATGAGATTGTTGGTAAATATGGATACATCGAACCACAGGGTACTGTGGTAAGACGGCTTAGCCGATCGAGCCGAGATCGGATGCCATGCCGCACACATGGTGGCAATTCGTGATGGAAATTGTGATACAAAATGTGATTGTGGTTACACCTTCAAATAAGGTGGCTTAGCCGATCGGGCAGAGATTGGACTCCGTACCAAGAGTACGGTGGCATTGTGAACATTTAAATCGTGACTTGTGGTGTTACCGGTACTAAAGATCTCCCCAAACTAAAATATGCAATACTTTCTCAAATTCGAAAGGAGTTAATTAATATGTTTCAATAGCACATTTGGAGATAATTAATTGAAACTTGCCGTTTCTGTGCCTTTCCTTTCCTTGTATAGTTATTCTATTTTGAAAGATGATTTTTAGCTTTACATACTAGTAATATTCGATAGTACTAACGTCCCCTTTGCCGGGGGCGCTACATCATTAAATGGATGTAGGTGGTTCCATAGCAGACAGGATTGGTCGCAGCTATTGGCGTACCCTCTTTTGAGCCGACTTGGTGAGCCCCACTTCATTCCGGGGTCCTGTATCATTTGTTCCTCATGTACTTGTATATTTTGGTATAGCCGGAGCCTTGTTGTCGGCATTTTCATATTTCTCTTCAGTTGTATTTAGAGGCTCCGTAGACAGGTTGTGGGTGGTGTCGGGTATTCGAATTAAAATAGAAATATTAATGTTTCGCAAAGATGTATAAAGCTCGTAATATCTTCAAAATTATGAACGAAGTTGCTAATGGAAATAAAATAGATGTCTTTAATGATATATTTATAGAATTTGGTTAGTGGTGTACATATCCTTTCTATTCAAAGACGAATTTGGGTAGTATGAAACCTAACTGGCTTGCTCAGTCGGGTTTACTCGGTTGAGCGCCGGTCGCGCTCCTCGGTTTTTGGGTTTTATAGTGACCTAGGATGTGACGGAGCCGTGTCTAGTAGAGTCCTTCTTATCGGTGTGTAGTCGACCACATCTATAAGTTGGAGGCTATTCGGATATTTAGGAATTTCACCCTTCTTCAATACTCCAGATCGTGCGGTAGAACCCAAGATAGGGAGCAAATTTCCTCGTTGTGTCTTATTCCCAAGATGGGTAATCTTGATACCATAATCCACGAGTTTGAAGCACTAAGGAGGGAATGATCCCACCATTGACTCCGAGGGAGAGTGCCCAAGGGTTTGTTAGGAGAGTGTATCGAGCTTGGAGGGATTGGTAGGACTTGTTGCTAAGGGAGTACCCGTGTTCTTATTAATGTCACTGCACCACCAGATAATGTAGTATATTGGTATGTTACCAACGTGCATTAGGGATGTGGAGTCGAGGGGCATCGATAAAGCTATTTCCCTATCAAGTTAAAGTCACCAAGCAAGTCACTCCTTAGTACATCAATATGAACAACAAAAAAATTCTACTTGTTGTATATGTACATCCATATTGAAGAGTTCTCATAAACATGGTCTTAACAAGATGTTGAATCACAAAACATTGCATGCACCTACTCTTTGAACGAGACACATTATTCGTGAATCTACTCTATTACAAATTCTCCTATTTACATCCTCTTATGGAATTGAGTTCTATAGTTATGTCCTTTAATTGAGTTATAACTCTATGATTAATACTTCCCACTTGCTTTCCTAAATTCTCAACAAGGGGCTATACCCGATGAATTTCATACAGAATCATTTTATTTATATGGACAAGATCTACTCGCTTGTGCCTATACATGCACCGTCGTGATGTTTACCTATGTGGTGTCAAGTTCCATGTAAAGCATCCCAGTGTTGCAATCCTTCTCGAGTCGCTCTTTTACTCACTAGTGTATATGGCTTATATGGTTTGAACAGTCACTCTACTCTCTAGCGAGTATCATCACGAAACCTTCTCACTATCTAGTAACATAAGAGCATACCTTAACACCTATCATATGAGTGCATCTAAATTGAAATGGTCGCCGTGTGCATAAAGTCTCTCTAAAAATTGAGATCCTCACATCTCCGTCATAGGAAGATCTTGTGTCGCCATCTTAGTATTACTTTCGTGTCCACTTGGGACATCCCGTAGTAAGTAGCTCACCTTGTTCCTAGTATTGTGGTTGCCCGTGACGTGGTATTGTATTGTAGTTTGGGAGTTAATATAGCAGAAACATGTCCAGCTCATAACAATTGTTTATTTTCTCTTTACACCTCCACAACATGCGTTAATTGTGTTCCTTAGTTAGTGAATTCATTGTGCTAGTTTCCCAACACTTGTTCAATAACCATGAGAGAACGTGTCCTTCTATGTGTCACTATAACACTTCTTTTCTCATAAGGACCCTCAATAGGCTCTCCATCAAGACCAAATGCATATTTGGGGGCTATCATAGCACACACTTATTTCTCATGTTTTCCTGTCTTTCATTAGCATATGGGTACTTCTCAAGTCAAAATCCATAGAGAACTCATCATGATCATCTGCAGTCCTTCCATGATTATTTTATACCGTCTCATTGGGTTCGATTGTCTTTACACACTCGACTTCTAGAATAATTGACTATGTCCTTGTCATATGTGGGGAGTTTTGCGATCCTTGGCATTCCACCTCCCTGGGTGGATACGAGTTTTATTTTTATTTCTCGCCGGAGCATCATGATAACCATTAGAACCCCTCTAACCAATGCATAATTTTATCCCCATATTAAGATGTCCTAGCTATATGGTTTCACTCGTAAAAAGTTGAGATTAGATGCTTCCAAGTTTCTGCACATACCATAGGCATGCTGACTGAGAAGACAAGTTGTCATATCTTTAGTTACCTCTGTGCTTCATTTGTCTGATAATTGATGTTGTCACAATGGTTATCGATGTCAGCATTATTAGTAGTAATCTTTGTGTCTCTTAGCATATAACCTCATGAAACACTCTGCTCAGCATCTTAATGGATTCCTAAGTAATTCCAGCCCAATCTTGAACTCTGTTGTACCTTATTAAATTGAATCTATTAGGTATAGAAGGTCTAAACATGTCAAATGGGAAGCGTCACAGCGTGGTCACATATATTCGATAGGAAATTTTATGGTCAAATTGTGATAGCACATCTTAGAGTAATCGTTGAAGGTCATCAAAGGTTTAGTGTGGGTGTTCGCATAGGGATTTAGAATTTAGGAGCGCGAACAGGTTATTATCAATATTTTCCCCTGAAGAGGTTATGTGAATTGATAATGAAAGGTACATAAGTGCATTTCACATTAGGTCGCACTAGGAGTATGATGTTTCCCCATCGTTGTCCCCATGTATTTTGTGTTTTCATACGTCTATGTCTAAGAAGGTAGTCGGAGATCTTTTTTGTATCATCCCGGTGGAAATTATTGAAGGTAAAGTTAATGGATAGTTAGTTTATGCGCGGTATCTAGCTGTCATCCTTGTTAGATAAGTTTGGGGGTTGGGATTGTTTCCGTGATGTGTTATGGCAAAGCCTGTAAGTCGAGGAGGCCACCTTGATGGCCGAAAGTGTCGTGGAAAGAAAATATTTTTGCTTTATTGTATAACAATTAGTTTTGATTTGAAAGGTACCTTATAGGTGTTATGATTTAAGATGTGCGATCCATGTTCAGGTACTATTATGATAATGTAGTACTTGTAATGCTGAGATTAGTGTTATGGATATATACATTGTGGTGCTTTGTCGAGTTGTGGATGAGTTGTGAGGATGGTTTTGGTGGTTCTCTGGCAGGTGGATAGGCCTAGTTACAAAGGAGATGCTACCGAAATTTTTCTGAAAAATTTGGGAGTTAGTAAAAATTTAGGGACTTGAGATAGGTGAAAAAAGGGATATATTGTGTAAGTGCTTGGGGCGGACTCTACCTCTCATTCGAGAATGAATGATCCTAAGCGGGGGAGAATGTAAGGCCCCGTAAAATTTTGATAAGTAATTTAGGATTCGGGCTTCCAGGTAGGCTAATTATAATATTTTATGTGCTATAAATATGATGTAAATGAAGTGGACATACTAAATAAGTCTATAAGCCTTATAATAAGTAATGTGGGGTCCAAGGAGAGGCATAAATCTAAGTCAAATTGGAAAATTTCACAATAGCCTAAAATTCCAAACGAGTTCGCACAAGTCCACACTTTGGACGAGCATATATAAATATATATAAATATATATAAAGTATTATGTGATGTATAACCTATCAAATGAAAGGTCTTCGAGTCTAGTTTCTAACGATTCAAACCGTTTGTCATTTGGACATTCCTACACAAAGTTATGACCAAATTACCAAAAGCTGGCAAAATCCCATTCTGTGGCCAATTCTGGGATCGCAGAAGTGGTGATGCGACCGCAAAATGGTCGCAGACCTGTACAGTGTAGCCCAGTTTTGGGCACCAGTTCCGCGATGCATTTTGCGACCCACATTCCTGTTTTGCAGTCCATTATGCGACCGCATACCTGATTTTGGAGGCTTATTTTTCCTATTTTTATAACCCGACCCCATTTTAATAAATAGGCTTAGTGGCTTCATTTGGGGTCATTTTTCTACTGATTTTAGAGAGAGTTGAGAGCATATATAGAGAGAGAAAGAAGGATCCTAGATTCATAATCACTCAAATCTTGTTAAAGTTTTCAAGAATCAAGGAAGATAATGTCACGACCCTAAATCCAACTCGGCCGTGATGGCGCCCATCGTGAAGACAAGGCCAGCCAACACACTTGCAATTCACTTTAAACAATTAATAATAATAAACTCTAAGTCTTTTATCAGAATAAAATCCCCAAAATAAGCATTTAACAATATAATTTGTGGAAATAAAAAACCAACACAGCCCGACATCGGGGTGTCACCAGTCATGAGCATCTAAAACAATACTACAAGTCTGAATTCTACTCCACTACTACATAACTGAATCAAAAAGAACTAAGATAGAGGGAGAATGCACTGGACTGTGAATCGCCAAGCAGCTACCTAGTAATCTCTGAAGACCTGCTGGAACTATCAACCATTAGGAGCAGGACCTGTAGCGCCCGAATCTGGACACAGGGGTGCAGGGAGTAAAGTGAGTACTCCAACTCAGTGAGTAATAAAAATAAATGAAGACTGAGTAATATAAAACCATGTAAGCCACAAAATTAAGCTAAAAGAGGCATCGCAAAATCCGTCAATATAATTAAGCAGTGAAATCTCATAAACATCCTTTAAACAGTTACACAATATACAAGGAAAACAACAACAAAGTAAACACATAATAACTGCCCCTCGGGCTCAGCAACAATAATAGAATCAGCCCCTCGGGCAATATCACAGAACAATACCAGCCCCTCGGGCTATATCTCATATCACAATGGGTACCCGCGCTCACTAGTGGTGTACAGACTCCGGGATGGGCCCCTTACAGCCCAACCGTAATATCAAGCCGTCTCGTGGCATCATAAACAAGCTCTCGGCCTTATATCAATCTCAAACCACCTCGTGGCGTACAATCTTAGGCCCTCGGCCTCATTATCATAATCAGTATATCACTGTTACGGCGTGCAGCCCAACCCAAAAGTATCCTCACAACACAGGCCACTCGGCCTTACTCAGTCAGAATCTCATAAGCCCCTCGGGCATCAGTAAAACATGAAGCTCAGCTCAAAATATCTTTAAAATAATATTTAATGTGTTTAAAACAAAATAACATAGGTTAGTTTTGAAAATAGTGAAAATATAGCATGACTGAGCAACAATATGAAATCAACAGTGAGGAAAAATGTCATTTAAAATCCCCTAAGGGTTCAAACATTTGGCACGAAGCCCAAACATGGCATTTAGCTTAAAGTATAATAATATCAAACAATTAGCTACCAAACATACAGAAAAATAGTCATTCGGGATGGACTAAGTCACAATCCCCAACGGTGCACAACCCCACGCTCGTCATCTAGCGTGTGCGTCACCTCAACACAGCCGAACGTTGTGTAATCCGGGGTTTCATACCCTCAGAACAGCATTTAAAATCATTACTCACCTCGAACTAGCCCGAAAAGCTACTCTGCAACACGCTTGCCTTTCGAACCAACTTCCGAGTGCTCCAAATCTACCAAGTTCTGATTTTTATCATCAAATTATGCTAAACGAATGGATTCCAATTGAAAAATATCGATTTTAAGCACAAAAATCAAAATCAGTCAAAACTCGACAACCGAGCCCGCGTCCCGGAACTGGACGAACTTTATACCAAAATGTTCTTCATCACCTCACAAGTCCGTACACATAAAGAGTTCGAAAATCGGAGTTTGTTAGACCCCTCAAATCATCCCTATAAGGTCTCAAAATCTCAAGCCCTAACTCCACCTTTTCCCACTGATTTTCATGAATTAAACACTGATATTTTGTTCCTTAATCACAAATAATCGAGTTTTTAGGATCCAAAATCCTTACCTCAATGAAGAACAATGATTTCCTCTCTTCAAAATCACCCAAAGCTCCAAAAGTCGAGTTAAAAAGTGAAGGAACCCTCTGAAAATCGCGAAGGAGGAATTAATATATTCAGTCCCGACATTTCCGCATCTGCTGTCATTTTACCGCATCTGCAGTTCCGCAATTGCGGTTCTTGATCCGCTTCTGCGGAAATCACTTAAGCTCCCCTTTTCCTGCATCTGCGGTTCCACAACTGCATCAGCGACATCACAGATGCGGTCCTCCTAGCCGCTTCTACGATTTCCTGATGAACGTACCTCTGGCCGCTTCTGCGGCCCCTATTTCGCATATGCGGTGCCGCACCTGCGGTTCCCTATCCGCGGGTGCGGAAATACTAGAAGCAGCACAATCTGCAGCTGCAATAAATCTTCAAACTCCCCGTCAACCATCCGAAATCACCCCGAGGCACCCGGGACCTCAACCGAACGCACAAACATATCTCATAACCTTATTCAAACTTGTACCAATCTTCAAAACACCTCAAACAATACCAAAGTCACCAAAACACATCGAATTCAAGCCTAAGGTTCGAAATTATTTCGCATTCTGCTTTTGATCAAAAACCCAACCAAACCACGTCCAAATGACCTAAAATTTTGCACACACATCCCAAATGACATAACGAAGCTACTTCAACTTTTGGAATTCCATTCCGACCCCAATATCAAAAGGTCACCTATCAACCGGAAAACGCCAAAAACTCAATTTCGCCAATTTAAGCCTAAATCTACTCCGGACTTCCAAAACACATTTTGATCACGCTCCTAAGTCCCAAATCATCTCCCGAAGCTATCCAAACAATCAGAACTCACATCCGAGCCCTCTAACACAGAAGTCAACATCCCGTTGATTTTTCCACTTAAGCCTTCTTAAAAGAGACTAAGTGTCTCAAACCTTCTCAAAACCTTTCCGAACCCGAGCCAACCAACCCGATCACATACAAAACCGATAATTAAAGCAATTAGAAGCAGAAATGGGGAAAACGAAGCAGTAACTCATTAGACGACCGGCCGGGTCGTCATTGATAATCACTTGCTTGTCCTCCATCCGGGTATGTCCTTCTTCCACGATTTCATGTAAGAGGATAAAGGTTCAAATATGTTGTGGGGATTAGAAATAGGCCATGCATGTGGGACTAAGTTGTAGTATGTGATATTAACGAAGTAATTTGGGTTGTTCCTATTAAAATTGGTTGAGGGAAGAAGGAATTTCCAATTTCAGACCTTGTAGACTACTTCACATGTTAGGTGTTTGATGAAATTCCTAAGAGAGTTACACCATGGGTAATCTTCCTAATTATTAATCGATTCCCGCTATCTCCTTATAGATTGTTATTGCTAGAGGTGTTGGTGGATTGTTATAACTTAAGGGAAAGCTCAACCAGGTATGTTGGCTAAACTTTATCTCTCGAAATGGAATTCCGTAATGTTTTCTGTATGTTTAAGTATAATCGGCTCAAAATTTCTAATTCCCACCCTCCGGGTCATCCCGAATGAACTCGTAAAGCTTGATTATTTCGAATGAGCCTTATATCAAAATATAGACGTTGAATGTATGGATTTAATATTAAAATGGTATGACTCCGAGTCGTAATTTAAATGAAGACTAGCATACCCATTTGGGTGAGGAAAACTCGAAGAATTTATTACTTCTAGATGCCCATATGTGTACTAAATTCCTTGATTGAGTGTGTTTAGCCGATGATAGACTATAAAGATACTTGGAAATGAATTAAAAGAACTGGGGAATATGGAGTGTGGGTAATATACATATATATATATATATATATACATATATATATATATATATATATATATATATATATATATATATATATANTAAGCACAAATCAGTGATGGAAATTTTGTATACACACACACACACACATATATATATATATATATATATATATATATATATATATATATACATGCATACATATATATGATTGTGCCTAAGGAGAATATACATATGTGAAACGGATTACGAGACGAGCCTCGACTCAACTTTTTAAGATAACTTCAAAAATGTAGAATCTGCCTAAAAGCTCTTTGAGGTATGTATGGCTGACTCCATTCTTCTTCGAATCAAATCATTGGTGTTTGAATACTTGGTATGAGTCCCTTACTTGATCATATGGAATTGATTACTTAATGTGATATGTTGAAAGGTTTCTGTTCCTTAATTGTTCTATGTGTTACCATGTCACGATGCTACTTGAAAATGTGAATTATGATCCTACATGCTCCTTCTAATAAGTGCGCAATTCATTACGTGTTGGTTCCCGTCAATATGGAAGATGATGTTATTGAACGAATAATAAGGGGAAAAGACTCCATATGTAACATGAGCCCAAGTGCCAAGAATTATGAAATAAATGATGGAAATGAAATGTGAACTGATGAATTAACTGAATTGGTTATCATTGTGTTTATAGTTTCAATTGCTAATGAACTTGAGATATATGATTTCTGAAATACATTATACATTGGTAATTGGTGATGATACTTGAAATTAGAAGAAGTGAAAGTATGGAATGTGAAACACGGCCATCGTTCCATGAATAGAGAAACTTGTGAAAGGCCCAAAGAGCCAAGGAAATATTGCTATTGTGCAAGTTTGGAAATGTTAATTATGATTTGTACAACGTGAAAGATTCTGAGATGATTTCATTCCTATATGTGTATATGTGTTACCTTTGTGTGCAAATCCATATAATAGAAATACATATATAATAATATTTTTGGGAGATCATTAGTCACCGAGGAAGGGTAGGTTGAAATAACCTAACACCGAAAGTACACGTGCCGGTGTAGGGTGCATAGTGGAATATTAAGATGAGATTGTTGGTAAATATGGATACGTCGAACCACACGGCACTGTGGTAAGACGTCTTAGCCAATCAGGCCGAGATCGGACGCCATGCCGCACACATGGTGGCAATTCGTGTTGGAAATTGTGATACAAAATGTGATTGTGGTTACACCTTCAAATACGGTGGCTTAGCCGATCGGGCCGAGATCGAACGTCGTACAAAGAGTACGATGGCATTATGAACAGTGATATCGTGACTTGTGGTGTTATCAGTACTAAAGATCTCCCCAAACTAAAATATGCAATACTTTCACAAATTCGAAAGGATTTAATTAATATGTTTCAATAGCACATTTGGATATAATTGATTGAAATTTGCCGTTTCTGTGCCTTTCCTTTCCTTGTATAGTTATTCTATATCGAAAGATGATTTTTAGCTTTACATACTAGTTATATTCGACAGTACTAACGTCCCTTTTGCTGGGGGCGCTACATCATTAAATGGATGTAGGTGGTTCCATAGCAGAGAGAGTTGGTCGCAGCTACTGGCGTACCCTCTTTTCAGCCGACTTGGTGAGCCCCACTTCATTCCGGGGTCCTGTATCACCTGTTCATCATGTACTTGTATATTGAGGTATAACTGGAGCCTTATTGCCGGCATTTTCATATTTCTCTTCAGTTGTATTTAGAGGCTCCATAGGTAGGTTGTGGGTGGTGTCGGGTATTGGAATTAAAATAGAAATATTGATGTCTGGTAAAGATGTATAAAGCTCGTAATATCTTAAAAATTATGAACGAAGTTGCTAATGGAAACGAAATATAAGTCGTTAATGATATATTTATAGAAATTGGTTAATGGTGTACATATCCTTTTTATTCAAAGATGAATTTGGGTAGTATGAAACCTAACAGGCTTGCTCAGTCGGGTTTACTCGGTTGAGCACCAGTCGCGCTCCTCGGTTTTTGGGGCGTGACAAACTTGGTATCAGAGCCTAAGGTTTTAAAGTGTCCTAGGATGTCTCGGAGCCGTGTCTAGTAGAGTCCTTCTTATCGGTGTGTATTCGACCACATTGGAGGCTATTCGGACATTTAGGAATTTCACCCATGTTTGATACTCCAGATCGTGCGGTAGAACCCAAGATAGGGATCTAATTTCCTCGCTGTGTCTTATTCCCAAGATGAGTAATCTTGATACCATAATCCACGAGTTTGAAGCAGTAAGGAGGGAGTGACCCCACCATTGAGTCCGAGGGAGAGTGCCCAAGGGTTTGTTAGGAGAGTGTATTGAGCCATAGAGGGATTGGTAGGACTTGTTGCGGAGAGTACCCGTGTTCTTATTAATGTCACTGCACCACCAGATAATGCAATATATTAGTATGTTACTAACGTGCATTAGGGATGTGGAGTCGAGGGGCATCGATAAAGCTATTTCCCTATCAAGTTAAAGTCACCAAGTAAGTCACTCCTTAGTACATCAATATGAACAACACAAAATTTCTATTTGTTGTATATGTACATCCATATTGAAGAGTTCTCATAAACATGGTCTTAACAAGATGTTGAATCACAAAACAGTGCATGCACCTACTCTTTGAACGAGACGCATTATTCGTGAATCCACTCTATTACAAATTCTCCTATTTACATCCTCTTATGGAATGGAGTTCTATAGCTATGTCCTTTAATTGAGTTATAACTCTAGGATTAATACTTCCCACTTGCTTTCCTAAATTCTCAACAAGGGGCATACCCGATGAATTTTTTACAGAATCTTTTTATTTATATGGACAACATCTACTTGCTTGTGCCTATACATGGATCGTCGTAAAGTTTACCTATGTGGTGTCAAGTTCCATGTAAAGCATCCCAGTGTATGGATTATATGGTTTGAACAGTCACTCTACTCTCTTGCGAGTATCATCATGAAACCTTCTCACTATCTAGTAACATAAGAGCATACCTTAACACCTATCATATGAGTGCATGTCAATCGAAATGGTCACCGTGTGCATAAAGTCTCTCTAAAAATTGAGATCCTCACATCTCCGTCATAGGAAGATCTTGTGTCGCCATCTTAGTATAACTTTCGTGTCCACTTGGGACATCCCTCAGTATGTAGCTCACCTTGTTCCTAGTATTGTGGTTGCCCCTGACATGGTATTGTATTGCAGTTTGGGAGTTAATATAGCAAAAGCATGTCCAGGTCATAACAATTGTTTATTTTCTCTTTACACCTCAACAACATGCGTTAATTGTGTTCCTTAGTTAGTGAATTCATTGTGATAGTTTTCCAACACTTGTTCGATAACCATGAGAGAACGTGTCCTTTTATGTGTCACTATAACACTTCCTTTCTCATAAGGACCCTCAATAGGCTCTCCGTCAAGACCAAATGCACATTTGGGGGCTATCATAGCACAACGCCTATTTTTCATGTTTTCCTGTCTTTCATTAGCATCTGGGTACTTCTCAAGTAAAAATCCATGGAGAACTCATCATGAACATCTGCAGACCTTCTATGATTATTTTATACTGTCTCATTGGGTTCCACACTCGACTTCTAGAATCATTGACAATGACATTGTCATGTGTGGGGAGTTTTGCTATCCTTGGCATTCCACCTCCCTAGGTGGATACCAGTTTTATTTTTCTTTCTCCCCGGAGCATCTTGTTAACCATTAGAACACCTCGAACCAATACATGATTTTATCCCCATATTAAGATGTCCTAGCTATATGGTTTCACTCGTAAAAAGTTGAGATTAGATGCTTCCAAGTTTCTGCACATACCATAGGCATACTGACTGAGAAGACAAGTTGTCGTATCTTTAGTTACCTCTATGCTTCATTTGTCTGATAATTGATGTCGTCACAATGGTTAACGATGTCAGCATTGTTAGTAGTAATCTTCATGTCTCTTAGCGTATAACCTCATGAAACACTTTGCTCAGCACCTTAATGGATTCCTAAGTAATTCCAGTCCAATCTTGAACTTTGTTGTTCCTTATTAAATTTAATCTATTAGGTATCAAAGGTCTAAACATGTCAAATGGGAAGCGTCACAGCGTGGTCACATATATTCGATAGGAAATTTTATGGTCAAATTATGATAGCACATCTTAGAGTAATCGTTGAAGGTCATCATAGGTTTAGTGTGGGTGTTCGCGTAGGTATTTATAATATAGGAGGGTGAACAGGTTATTCTCAATATTTTCCCCTGAAGAGGTTATGTGAATTGATAATGAAGGGTACATAAGTGCATTTCACATTAGGCTGCACTAGGAGTATGATGTTTCCCCACAGTTGTCCCCATGTATTTTGTGTTTTCATATGTCTATGTCTAAGAAGGTAGTTGGAGATCCTTTGTGTATCATCCCGCTAGAAATTATTGAAGGTAAGCTAATGGATAGTTAGTTTATGCACGGTATCTAGCTGTCATCCTTGTTAGATAAGTTTGGGGGATGGGATTGTTTCCGTGAATGTGTTATGGCAAAGCCTGTAAGTCGAGGAGGCCACCTTGAAGGCCGAAAGTGTCGTGGAAAGAAAATATTTTCGCTTTATTGTATAATAATTAGTTTTGATTTGAAAGGTACCTTATAGGTGTTATGATTTAAGATGTGCGGTCCATGTTCTGGTATCATTATTATAATGTAGTGCTTGTAATGCTGAGATTAGTGTTATGGATATATACATTGTGGTGCTTTCTCCAGTTATGGATGAGTTGTGACGATGGTTTTGGTGGTTCTCTGGTAGGTGGATAGGCCTAGATACAAAGGAGATGCTGCCGAAATTTCTGAAAAATTTGGGAGTTAGTCAAAATTTAGGGACTTGAGGTAGGTGAAAAAAGGGATATATTGTGTCAACTGCTTGGGGTGGACTCTACCTCTCATTCGAGGACGAATGATCCTAAGCGGGGAGAATGTAAGGCCCCGAAAAATTTTGCTAAGTAATTTAGGATTTCGGGGTGCCACGTAGGCTAATTATAATATTTTATGTGCTATAAATATGATGCAAAATGAATTGGATATTGTAAATAAGTGTATAAGCCTTATAATAAGTAATGTGGGGTCCAAGGAGAGGCCTAAGTCAAAGTCAAATTGGAAAATTTCACAATAGGCTAAAATTCCGAATGAGTTCCCACAAGTCCAAACTTTAGACGAGCATATATATATGTATATAAGGTATTATATGATGAATAACCTATCAGATTAAAGATCTTCGATCCTAGTTTCTAACGCTTCAAACCGTTCGTCATTTGGACATTCCTACACAAAGTTATGACCAAATTACCAAAAGCTGACAAAATCCCTTTCTGCGGCCAATTCTGCGATCGCAGAAGTGGTTATGCGACCGCAAAATGGTCGCAGACCTGTCCATTGTAGCCCAGTTTTGGGCACCAATTCCGTGATGCATTCTATGACCCACATTCCTGTTTTGCGGTCCATTATGCGACCGCAGACCTGATTTCGGAGGCTTATTTTTCCTATTTTTATAACCTGACCCCATTTTAATAAATAGGCTTAGGGGCTTCATTTGGGGTCATTTTTCTATTGATTTTAGAGAGAGCTGAGAGCATATAGAGAGAGAAATAGGAGGCCTAGTGTAACGACCCGACCGGTCGTTTTGAGCTTTACACTTTGATCGCCAGTTCTCGGGCATGACTTGCCCCGTGTAATGTATTACGACTGATGTAGATCGTTGGTTTTGGTTTTCAGGAAAATTTGTAATGAATTTGAAAGAACAGTCTCAGTTGAAAGCTTTGAATTTGAAAGGTTTGACCAAGAGTTGACTTATTTGTATATGAGTTCGGATCGGAATTTTTATGATTTGGTTAGCTTCGTTGGGTGATTTATGACTTAGGAGTGTGATCGGGAGTGGTTTTGGAGGTCTGGTGTAGAATCAGGCTTGAACTGGCAAAGATAGTATTTTGGCGATTTCCGGTTGATAGGTGAGATTTTGATCCGAGGATCGGAATGGAATTTCGAGAGTTGCTGTAGCTTCGTTATGTGATTTGGGATGTGTGTGCATGATTTCAGGTCATTCGGAGGTGATTTGGTTAGGTTTTTTATCAAAAGCGAGTTTCAGAAGTTTTTGGGAAACTTAGGCTTGAATTCGATGTGAATTGATTGTTTTGGTGTTGTTTGAGGTGTTTTGATGATTGGAACAAGTTTGAGGTGTTTTGATGATTTGGGATGTGTGTGCAAGATTTCAGGTCATTCGGAGGTAATTTGGTTGGGTTTTTTATCAAAAGCGAGTTTCAGAAGTTTTTGGGAAACTTAGGCTTGAATTCGATGTGAATTGATTGTTTTGGTGTTGTTTGAGGTGTTTTGATGATTGGAACAAGTTTGAATGATGTTTTAGGATGCGTTGCTGCTTTTGGTTGAGGTCCCGGGGGCCTTGGGTGAGTTTCGGATGGTCTAACGGGCTAGTTTTGGAATTGGAGAGTTGCAGATTTTGCACTTCTGATGTTGCAGGTGTCACGCCCCGAATTCGAGGGACATGATCGGCGCCCAACCGGGTAGCCCCGCCATGCGAACCTAGATGCCTTTCCTAACCCACATGTTACCCCATGTTTTCCTTACTCAATTATTCCAAGAATTTGCCAAATGATTAATTAGGAACACTTTTTAATTTACAAAACACATACATACTTACATAATAGTAATGAAATCACCAACTCGTTACCAATGTATGAAAACACGAATCTACACAAGTTTCTAACCCACATCTACTGTCTACGGAGCCTCTAAAAGTACAACAGGATAATATAGTATTTGCCGGTAACAAGGCTCCGGCTATACCTTACACAAAATCAAAAATAAAACTCCGAAAACAAGCGGCCTGAGCCACGCAGGGCCCCGAGAGGAAAGGGGCTCACCAAAAAGCTGATGGAGGACGAAGGGGAGCTACGATCGGTGGACTGGAGTACCTGCTACGGATCCACCTACAATCATAACACGAATGTAGCGCCCCCGGCAAAAGGGACGTCAGTACATTTGCATTGCACTGGTATGTATGAACAAACTTTGCTCCAAGTAAACTCGAACCATAAGCAAGTAAGTAGCAGTAATAAAAGCGACAATAAAATCCACAAGGAGGGAACAATTAAGCCAACAGGTATACAATCTCTCCTCCATAAACAAGCATGTAATTGTAATGGAAACAACAATAGAATCCACAAAGAAAGAGCAATCAAACCAACAAGTTTACAATCTCTCCTGTTTCCCCCTTCCACATTTCCACATCAATAATTTCACAATTTGTTCATAGTTCATTTCAATAGCGATTTTGATCGCTTTCCAACCTTATTACCTCGGCCACCCTTATCACCACAACCCATACCTTATTCGTGTTATAATTCACAAACAACACAACAACAACAACAATTCACAAAGAACAACAACAACAATCCTCAAGAAACAACAACAACAACAATTTACATGAACTTCCATAGCCATCAATACCATTTCCATGTATTTCACTACTCATATGCATTGATAGGTCACGACGATAATTTCCCACGACAAACCACATATGTTACTACCACGGTTATTCCGAGCACATCAATTCCCATTTCCTTCCATTACTTGTTTCACAGTTCTTACCACATAGCACATTTACAATCGCAAACTTGGTTTATTTCTGATTACTTGCATCAATATAGCGAAGGCACAACCACAATCACTCAACCATACCAATCACAGGAATTTCACAAACAAGTCACGTAGAAATCACATACCAAGCACTCAAACACCCAAACAAGGCGATTTTACAAGTCCAAAGTTAGTCATACATACCTGGAGCCGAATTCCCTGTTAACTTCTATTTTCAATTCACCAAATGGTCTAGCAACGTCATCTAGTGCACAAGTTAACGCGTATGACTTAGAAAAGAAGTTCACAATTTCTACTCAAACTTATTTAGGTTAACCATCTTTGTACCATCTTTTACTCCTACCCAATTACTCTTACTAGGTTTTAGGTTATAGAATGACATGCAGGTATGAGTTCAACCACTATTTTTAAAAACCAATGCATGAGACTCCCCCCCCCCCCCCAGTTTAAACCAGAAATTCAGTGAAAAGGGTTAGGGATGTTACCTGCAAGAAAAGGGGGATGAAGATAAGCTTGAAATTTCCCGGCCCGGATGGTTTTGAAGAATCAAATTTGGAGAAGATGACTTTCTCTCTCAAGACTCTCTCTTCCTCTCTCTTATTTTGTGCAGAGGGTCGTTAAAAAATGAAGGGCATGGGGTGTTTTATTAAAAAGGGGGTCGGGTATAAAATTTAGAAAATAGAAGCCCGAGCAAGATCTGCGGTCGCATTCTGCGATCGCAGAACTGAAATGCGGTCCGCAGATTGGACCGCAGAATTACCCCCAAAACACTGATGATTCTGTTTGGATTTGCGACAGGAATGCGGTCTGCATTCCTGTTATGCGGTCACATTGTGCACCGCAGAACTGACCTTCACAAATCCTTGAGGAACTTATGCGACGATTATGCGGTCCGCATATTGGTTATGCGATCGCATAGTAGACCGCATTTTCAACATTAATTATGACAACTCTTCTGTTTCACTCTGCGCTAGGAATGCGGTTCGCATACTAGATCTGCGACCGCATTCTGGGCCGCAGAATGGCATTTTCTGGAAAAATTGATTCTTTTGATTTTCCTAACACATATTCGGAGTCGACACCACAAGATACTAGGTTTTGAGCCAAAAATTTTACGGGCCTCACATCCTCCCCCACTTAAAATCATTCGTCCCCGAATGAGGACCTATTTCAAGCTTTTCAATATTTCAAAGATCAGTTGGTTTTGAAAACATGTTATGCAGATTCCTACACCTTTCATTATTTCCCTTTTTTTTTTAGAAAATTTTTGCCAGAGTTTCCTTTATAATTTGGACATCTCTACCTGACAGAGGGCCCCTGAAACACAATTCCAAACACCATAACAGAATTACAACCACCCATACAACTATTATACAATTTCCTACCTTAACAATTGCACACATTTGATCACTTGATACGTTTTGCTTATGAATCAGTTATTTCAATGAGTTTCACATAATTTAGCCATTTCAACACATTACAAGCATACAAGTAATTCATTACCAACTTATACAACCATTACTTGATTACTTAACACAAGAGTCTTTATAAGGCTTTCGTTTACCAAAGAAATGTTCACATGACTTGAAACAATCCCTACACCTATAAGTCTTGCACAACTAGAGGGACTTCAGTAGCATTTAGGAAGGAATCAACCTGGACACAATGTTAGTTGTCTTAGAAATAGAAAGGTCACATAATTTCTTCTAGACTTGATCAAACAGATGGGGATATTTCTCTTTCATTTCCTTCTTCGCTTCCCATGTAGCTTCCTCAACTTGTTGACTTCGCCACAACACCTTAACTGAGGCAACTTCCTTATTTCTCAACTTACGGACTTGTCTATCAAGAATGGCAACCGGAACTTCTTCATATGACAGCTCTTCATTAACCTCGATAGTCTCGACTGGCACGATAGTGGACGGATCTCCAACTACTTTCTTCAACATAGATACATGGAACACCGGGTGCACTAATGACATTTCAGGAGGCAATTCCAACCTATAGGCCACCTGTCCTACCCTTTGAACGATCCGGTACGGCCCGACGTACCTAGGATTCAACTTACCTTTCTTCCCGAATCGCATGACTCCCTTCATAGGAGATACCCTCAAGAACACCCAATCATCAACTTGAAATTCCAATTCTCTTCGACGAACGTCCGCATATGATTTCTGGCGACTCTGAGCAGTTTTCATCCTTTCCTGAATGACTTTAACTTTCTCCACAGCCTGGTGCACAAGATCCGGTCCTATTAATTCTGCTTCACCCACTTCAAACCATCCGATCGGAGACCTGCACCTCCTTCCGTACAATGCCTCAAATGGGGCCATTCGAATGCTAGCATGAAAGCTGTTATTGTAAGCAAATTCTATAAGTGGCAAGTGATCATCCCAATTACCTTTGAAATCCAAGACACATGCCCGCAACATATCTTCAAGCGTCTGAATAGTCCGCTCCGCTTGACCATCAGTCTGTGGATGGAAAGCTGTGCTGAGATTCACCTGAGTACCCAAACCTTGCTGAATATTCTTCCAAAATTTAGCTGTGAACTGGGCCCCTCGATCCGAGATAATAGAAAGCGGAGTGCCATAAAGCCTTACTATCTCCTTGATATACAACTTAGCGTATTGTTCTGCAGTATCGGTGGACTTGACTGGCAAGAAGTGAGCTGATCTGGTGAGTCGACCCACTATTACCCAAATCGAGTCGAACTTGCACTGAGTGCGAGATAATCCTACCACGAAATCCATGTTGATCATCTCCCATTTCCACATTGGTATTTCCATAAGCTGAGTTAGCCCACCGGGCCGCTGATGCTCAGCCTTCACTTGCTGACAATTCGACATTTAGATACAAAGTCTGCCACACCCCTCTTCATACCGTTCCACCAATAAATCTCCTTAAGGTCATGATACATTTTCGTAGAACCTGGATGCACGGAATACCTGGAATTATGAGCCTCCGCCATTACCCTCTCCCGAAGCTTATCCACATCCGGAACACACAGCCTACCTTGACACCGCAATACACCATCCTCGTCGCCGAGTAAAAATGTCGAAGTCTTGTTACTCAAAACTGCTTCCTTCATTTGAGCCAATGCCGGATCGATAAACTGCTTTTCCTTGACTTCCGCTACGAGTGACGATTCTGCTCCATTATGTACCATAACATTCCCCTCGTCTGATGTCAAAATACAAACCCCTAGACTGGCCAATTGATAAACCTCCCTTGCCAAGGGCCTTTGATCCACTCCCAAATGAGCCAAACTACCCATAGATTTCCGACTGAGAGCGTCGGCCACCACGTTCGCCTTCCCTGGATGGTACAAAATGTTCATATCATAATCCTTGAGTAATTCTAACCACCGTCGCTGCCTTAGATTCAATTCCTTCTGCTTGAACAAATATTGGAGACTCTTCTGGTCTGAGAACACATCCACATGGACCCCATAAAGATAATGTCGCCATATTTTCAAAGCGAACACAACTGCCGCAAGCTCCAAATCATGTGTCGGATAATTCTTCTCATGATTCTTGAGCTGCCTCGAAGCATACGCTATAACTTTCCCATGTTGCATCAACACACACCCCAAGCCAACCCTGGAGGCATCGCAATAAACCACAAATCCTTCCGTTCCTTCCGGCAAGGTCAATATTGGTGCCGAGGTCAACCTTGACTTCAGTTCCTGAAAACTTTTCTCACAAGCGCCGGACCATTGGAACTTAACTGCTTTCTGCGTCAACTTAGTCAATTGGGAGGCGAGGGCAGAGAATCCCTCCACAAACCTCCGATAATACCCTGCTAAACCCAAGAAGCTACGAATCTCCGTCGGGGTCGTGGGTCTAGGCCAATCTTTTGCTGCTGCAATCTTCTGGGGGTCTACCTGAATCCCTTCACTAGAAACAACATGACCCAAAAAGGCAACGGACTCCAACCAAAACTCACATTTTGAAAATTTAGCATACAACTGGTGCTGATGAAGAGTCTGCAGAACTGCCCTGAGGTGACCGGCATGATCCTCCCGGCTCCGCGAATAAACAAGGATGTCATCAATAAAAACAATCACGAAGGAGTCTAGAAATGGCTTGAAGACACGATTCATAAGATCCATAAAGGCTGCCGGGGCGTTGGTTAGCCCAAAAGACATGACCAAGAATTCAAAGTGACCATAGCGAGTTCT
The DNA here is from genome assembly GCF_001879085.1 of Nicotiana attenuata. Taxonomy (NCBI): domain Eukaryota; kingdom Viridiplantae; phylum Streptophyta; class Magnoliopsida; order Solanales; family Solanaceae; genus Nicotiana; species Nicotiana attenuata. The sequence continues at coordinate 105,120 of NW_017671938.1, read as the reverse complement.
GAAAGCGGTCTTGGGAATATCCTGCTCCCTAATCTTCAATTGGTGATATCCTGACCGTAGATCAATTTTGGAGAAGAATCTTGCACCTTGCAATTGGTCGAACAAATCATCTATCCGAGGCAAAGGATACTTATTTTTGATGGTGACTTTGTTGAGCTGCCGATAATCAATACACATCCGGAGCGACCCATCCTTCTTCCTGACAAACAGAACCGGAGCACCCCACGGCGACACACTCGGCCGTATGAACCCCTTTTCTAACAAGTCCTTTAGCTGTTCCTTTAACTCCCTTAACTCTGCTGGAGCCATTCTGTATGGTGGAATAGATATTGGCTGCGTATCTGGCAATACATCAATCCCGAAATCAATCTCCCTATCTGGCGGAATCCCTGGAAGCTCGTCCGGAAACACTTCGTGAAACTCATTCACGACTGGCACGGACTCGGGGGTAGACACTTCTGAAGTGGTGTCCGCCACCCGGACCAAATGATAGATACACCCCTTCTTAATCATCTTAGAAGCCTTAAGGTAGGAAATAAACCTACCCTTCGGCACCACATCATTCCCTTTCCACTCGATAACCGGCTCATTAGGGAACTCGAGTCTCATGACTCTCTTTCGGTTGTCAAGTTTAGCAAAGCACGAATAAAGCCAGTCCATCCCCATAATCACATCAAAATCCACCATTCCAAGCTCGATAAGATTGGCCTTGGTAACGCGACCACATACCGTGACAACGCAATTCCTATAAACTCGCGCGGATGTAATAGAATCACCAACCGGAGTCGACATAGAGAACGGCTCATGAAGCTGTTCGGGTTCTATCCCAAAGCTTGAAGCATTGAATGGGGTGACATAAGACAAAGAGGACCCCGGATCAATAAGAGCATAACAATCAATGGCCTGAACAGACAAGATACCTGTAACCACATCTGGAGAAGCCTCTGCATTCTGACGACCACTCAAAGCATAGAATCGGCTGGGTCCATCTCTACCACGAGCTCCACCCCTAGCTGTACCACGGCCTGCTGGGGCTGGAGGACGCACAGATGATGTGGCGACTGAAGAACCGGACGACTGAGCAGATCCCTTACCCATGCCCTGACCGGGCACACGATAGTCTCGCTGAATATGACCTCTCACCTCGCATCTGAAGCACACCGGAATATCCAAGTAGCAAGTCTCTGTATGAAATCTCCCGCACTTGGGGCATGGAGCCCTCCCCTGCTGCTGTGATCTCCCTCCTGAACGACCGGACTGATGGGGTCTCCTACTGTCTGAACCTGGTCTCATGCAGCTGCTCTGCTGATAACTGTGCAGAGATGGTGGTGCGCTCGCTGAGGACTGAGCATATGACTGGGACGGCCCTGATGACCCTCTACCCTGAGCTGATCTCCCTGAGTGACCCGCTGATTGGGCCCTGCTGCTACTCTCCCTTTCCGCCCGAATCTTCAACTTCCTAGCCTCTGTGGCCTGAGTGAATCCCACAATCTTTCCATAGTTCATATCCGAGTGTAAGGCCACTGTAGTAGCCTAATTTACTACCAAGGGGCTAGGGCCCTGAACAAATCGCCGAACTCTAGCTGCCATGGTCGACACTAACTGAGGAACATACTTGGACAATCTCACGAACTCCATGTGGTACTCCCAAACACTCATACTACCCTGCTTGAGGGTCTCAAACTCAGTGGCACGGGCTGCTATTGTCTCAGTAGGCAAGAACTGGTCCATGAACGCATCTACAAACTCATCCCATCTGGCCGGAGGTCCTTCCTCCCCACGGGAGTCCTCCCACATCTCGAACCATGAATACGCTGCTCCCCTCAACCTGTATGATGCCAACTCAACTCCCTCTGTCTCTGAAGCTTTCATCACTCGGAGGGTCTTATACATTTCATCAAGAAATTCCTGCGGATGGGCCTCTGGGTCTGTGCCAGAGAACTCTGGAGGGGCTAACCGCAAAAACTGGTTAACTCTGGAGCTGGTAGAATCTCCCTGTCCGCTAGAGGATGTAGGGGCATCCTGAGATCTCTGGGCCTGAGCGGCCACTAACTGAGTCAACATATGGATGGCTCTTCTAAGGTCCGCATCAGAAACCTCGGGACGAAGAGCTGGAACAGTGCCAGAATCATGAATATCGGCGGGAGGGATGGTGGCACCCTCTGCCGCTGCAGGAATAGGAACACTCTGGTCTAGGACAGACGAGCCAGGTAGGTTCAAGGCCAGGGAGTCACTCTCACCCACGGTATCAGGTACATGATTCATAGCCTCCCTCGGGGTGGCATTGGCCCCAAGGCCGAGTCTAGCTCTCTTCTTAGGTGCTATTACTGAAAAAAAATCGGAACAATGCACGAGTTAGACATAGATGCTTTCACATTTCACTTCACCGCACGACACAGAATAACAAGAAAGTGGGAAATTTCCTAAATGTCCATGCAGCCCCCCACATATAGATGTGGTTGACTTCACACCGATAAGTAGGGCTCTACTAGACACGGCTCCGAGACATCCTAGGACTCCTTAAAACCTTAGGCTCTGATACCAAGTTGTCACGCCCCGAATTCGAGGGACATGACCGGCGCCCGACCGGGTAGCCCCAGCCAAGCGAACCTAGATGCCTTTCCTAACCCACATGTTACCCCATGTTTTCCTTACTCAATTATTCCAAGAATTTGCCAAATGATTAATTAAGAACACTTTTTAATTTACAAAACACATACATACTTACATAATAGTAATGAAATCACCAACTCGTTACCAATGTATGAAAACACGGATCTACACAAGTTTCTAACCCACATCTACTGTCTACGGAGCCTCTAAAAGTACAACAGGATAATATAGTATTTGCCGGTAACAAGGCTCCGGCTATACCTTACACAAAATCAAAAATAAAACTCCGAAAACAAGCGGCCTGAGCCACGTAGGGCCCCGAGAGGAAAGGGGCTCACCAAAAAGCTGATGGAGGACGAAGGGGAGCTACGATCGGTGGACTGGAGTACCTGATACGAATCCACCTACAATAATAACACGAATGTAGCGCCCCTGGCAAAAGGGACGTTAGTACATTTGAATTGTACTGGTATGTATGAACAAACTTTGCTCCAAGTAAACTCGAACCATAAGCAAGTAAGTAGCAGTAATAAAAGCGACAATCAAATCCACAAGAAGGGAACAATTAAGCCAACAGGTATACAATCTCTCCTCCATAAACAAGCATGTAATTGTAATGGAAACAACAATCAAATCCACAAAGAAAGAGAAATCAAACCAACAAGTTTACAATCTCTCCCGTTTCCCCCTTCCACATTTCCACATCAATAATTTCACAATTTGTTCATAGTTCATTTCAATAGCGATTTCGATCGCTTTCCAACCTTATTACCTCGGCCACCCTTATCACCACAACCCACACCTTATTTCTTTGTGTTGCGGCGCACAACCCGATCCTACCGAACAATCACAATTCACAAACAACACAACAACAACAACAATTCACAAAGAACAACAACAACAATCCTCAAGAAACAACAACAACAATTTACATGAACTTCCATAGCCATCAATACCATTTCCATGTATTTCACTACTCATATGCATTGATAGGTCACGGCGATAATTTCCCACGACAAACCACATATGTTACTACCACGGTTATTCCGAGCACATCAATTCCCATTTCCTTCCATTACTTGTTCACAGTTCTTACCACATAGCACATTTACAATCGCAAACTTGGTTTAATTCTGATTACTTGCATAAATAGAGCGAAGGCACAACCACAATCACTCAACCATACCAATCACAGGAATTTCACAAACAAATCATGTAGAAATCACATACCAAGCACTCAAACACCCAAACAAGGCGATTTTACAAGTCCAAAGTTAGCCATACATACCTGGAGCCGAATTCCCTTTTAACTTCTATTTCAATTCACCAAATGGTCTAGCAACGTCAATCTAGTGCACAAGTTAACGCGTATGACTCAGAAAAGAAGTTCACAATTTCTACTCAAACTTATTTAGGTTACCAACCCATCTTTGTACCATCTTTTACACCTACCTAATTACTCTTACTAGGTTTTAGGTTATAGAATGACATGCATGTACGAGTTCAACCACTATTTTCAAAAACCAATGCATGAGACCCCCCCCCCCTCAGTTTAAACCAGAAATTTAGTGAAAAGGGTTAGGGATGTTACCTGCAAGAAAAGGGGGATGAAGATATGCTTGAAATTTCCCGGCCCGGATGGTTTTGAAGAATCAAATTTGGAGAAGATGACTTTCTCTCTCAAGACTCTCTCTTCCTCTTTCTTATTTTGTGCAGAGGGTTGTTAAAAAATGAGGGGCTGGGGGTGTTTTATTAAAAAGGGGTCGGGTATAAAATTTAGAAAATAGAAGCCCGAGCAAGATCTGCGGTCGCATTCTGAGATCGCAGAACTGAAATGCAGTCCACATTCCTGTTATGCGGTCGCATTGTGCACCGCAGAGCTGACCTTCACAAATCCTTGAGGAACTTATGCCACGATTATGCGGTCCGCATATTGGTTATGCGATCGCATAATAGACCGCATTTTCAACATTAATTATGACAACTCTTCTGTTTCACTCTGCGGTAGGAATGCGGTGCGCATACTAGATCCGCGACCGCATTCTGGGCCGCAGAATGGCATTTTCTGGAAAAATTGATTATTTTGATTTTTATAAGCTTAGATCAATACCAAGGGTCCGAGCCAAAAATTGATTCCTAACACATATTCGGAGTCGACACCACAAGATACTAGGTTTTGAGCCAAAAATTTTACGGGGCCTCACAGCAGGTTTTTAATGCTTCGCGATCGCAGGAGGTCCCTCGCGATCGCATTGAAGGAATTGGGTTAGTCTGAAATTTGTTCATCGCATTCGCATTTGTTTGATCGCGATCACAGAGGATTAGATGGTGATGCTTCGCGTTCGCATAAGACCCTCCGCGTTCGCATAGAAGGATTGGAGGGTCAAGGGCCATTGCCCTCCGCGTTGTCGGTTGGAGGTTCCCGTTCGCGTAGTTTGGTGAAAGGCAGCATCGCATTCGTAGGGCTTATGTCGCATTCGCATAGAGTATTTTGAGGTCTTGGAAAAGTTTCCCTTCGCGATCGCGAGCCTTGGGTCGGGAGCGCATAGAAGAAAGTTCAGAAACTGGGCAGAAGGATATAAACATTTCATCCGCGAGCTTAAGTCATTTTTCCACCATTGTTGAGTATTTTGAGAGCTCTTGGAGGGGAATTGAAGAGGGATTCAAGGAGAAGTGATTGGAGGTAAGTTCTATGAACCAAAAACGTGATTCTATTGTGAAATTAACCTAGAAATTCATGGAAATTTAGCTAAAAACGGAAGAACTATGGCTTGGGATTTTGAGATTCGTAAATTGAGATTTGAAGGGCCATTTGAGGTCGGATTTGAGAACTTTTAATATGAATGAACTCGAGGAAGGATAAGGAACCCGTTGATGTAAAAATTTCTGAGTTTTGAGGAGTGGGCCGGGGCTCGGGTTTTGCTAATTTCGAGATTTTTGATATTTTTCGATTGCTTTCGCTTGGGCCTTGTTCCCATAGCATATTGTGACATATTCGTTCTGATTTTGGATAGATTCGACGCGCGTGCAGGCCGATTTGAGGGGCAAAGGCATCGTGAGCTAGAGATTTCGCCGGTTCGAGGTAAGTAATGATTGTAAATACTGTCATGAGGGTTTGAAACCCCGGATTACACATCGTTGTGTTACTTTGAGGTGACTTACACGCTAGATGACGAGCGTGGGGTAGAGCACCACTGGGGAGTGTGACATAGTCCTTCCCGAACGAGTACTTTAATACGTATTTGATAGTTAATTGTTTGATGTTATTATATTTTGGGTTGTATGCCATGATTGGGGCCTTGTGCCGACTTGTTGAGACCCTTAGGGGCATTTTTACTATCTATCCTCACTCTAATTGTTTGAAAGCATGTCCTCAGTCATGTGTTAAATGTTTATTACTCAAATCTGGCTTTATCACTATATTCTTAAAATGTGGAAACTGTTTTGGGATGAGTTCCCTAATTTATTGAGATAGACCGATGGTCTGATTGTGAGATTGATGACTGAGATATACTGAGAGTCTGATGGTGAGGTTAACTTCCTGAGAGGCCTGTTTATGAACTTATTGATTTCACTCCTCTTTGAAGCGAGTTTCTATCGAATGTGTTGATTTATTGACTGTTTTCACTCATCTTTATATTGAGCCTCTGTCGGAAAGTTGAACAAATGTTTTAAAACAACTTTTATTTAAACAGGGGTTTATGAGATGTTTAGAAATTAATCACTGATTTGGCATTTGGTTATTTCCACCGAGGTTTTCAAGTTATGAAGTGTTTATGATTACTGTTTTGCCCGAGGGCCTGTTTTACGAACAATGCTTTGCCCGAGGGGCCAATTATGACTTTAATCTCTATTATTACTTTAAATGGTATTAAACCCCTACTGAAACTGCTGGAAAGTATTTCAAAAATGATTTTTACTAAAAGCTAGATTTTAAAAGGGAAGGTTGACTCATATTATGATTTGAAAGCATGTTGTGTATATTGAGCCCAACGTGAATGTGGATTCATTGTTTCCTACTGCTCAGTCTTTATTTACTCTTATTACTTACTGAGTTGGAGTACTCACATTACTCCGTGCACCTTGTGTGCAGATTCAGGTATATTGGAACCCGGTAGCGGGTGTTGATTTGCTCAGGCGCGGAGTCACCAGATTTAGCAGGTGGTTGCATGACGTTCGCAGCACTGCTCCCTTCCTCACATTGTTATTACTGTATTTAGTATATTATTTTAGACTTCTTGTTGTATTCAGATCATGATAGATGCTCATGACTAGTGACACCCCGAGGTCGGGCTTGTATTTTTATTCCGCACTGCTATTTCAAAAGTTATTTTGAATCATTGTTTAATTAAAGGCTTAAAAATGATTCTTATTGCTTAAGGGGCTAATGTGAGTGTTGTGTCGGCTGGCCTTGTCTTCACGAGAGGCGCCATCACGACCGGGCCGGTTGGGGTCGTGACAAGTTGGTATCAGAGCCTAGGTTACATAGGTCTCACGAGTCATGAGCAGGTTTAGTAGAGTCTCGGGGATCGGTACGGAGACATCTATATTTATCCTCGAGAGGCTGCAGAACCTTTAGCAAAACTTCACATTCTTGAATTCTTATCGTGCATCCTTGATTCAGCTTGAAAAGTAACTCTTGCAATTCCTTCCACGTGTTCGTATTCGCGCATGAGCGCTGAGTATTAGATGTGCCTCAATGGCTTGTGATTCCCCGATCGAGGGGAGAGATATGATCTTTGTGAGTTGATGTCGGGCCAGTCTGGAGGACTTGAGGCTGGATCTTTGCCTTTGGCTTGAGCACCGAGGTGCTGATTGTATGAGCAAATATTTTGAACCTATATGTTTGGTATTGTTCCTATTAGTGGAAGTGACGACTGGATAGCTATGTGACGAGTATGTTAGTACTGCGAGTTGTATCTAAGTGACTGCGTACGGTTTATGACGGTGGAAGGTATACAGAAATGTTAACTGAAGGCAAAGCAGGTGGGTTATCTCCTGCGAAGAGTTCTGGGGTTGTGTGACCCTTATGTGATTGTTAGAAGATCTCATGTGCAAGTGAAATGTAAGTGCTGAAATTTAAATGTTTGGGTCGCTTAAGAGAGTGGGCTTAACTGTTGCGAGATTTGCCGAAGATTTAAACTACTAGATGATTTGTGTTTAATCAAACTTACAAAGGATTTAAGTTTAATCTCACTATGGTATTGTTGCATCAATAGAGTATAAGTGTCATGAGTCATTGAGTGTATTCTGATCTATGGCTTCGAGCCAAGTGGAGGAGTTTGCTATTGATTAGCTGATTGCTTGGTTATGTGCTATGTTGGTTCCAATTTGAGGCGTGTGGTGAATCAGTTCTAATTGCGGATATTGAGCCCGAAGATGGCTCGAGTAAAGAAAATTTTGACTAAGGAAAGGTTATGTGATGCAGTGTTAGAAGTGCCAGTGAGGAGCTGGTTGTTTGGTTCTGTTGATCGGGTTAAGTGAATAGAGTGAATGACTCTCGAAAATGGCTCTAATGTGTTCAAGATGCTTCATGTAGCAATTGGGTATCTCAAAGTCGTATATGTGGTTAGAAATCGAGTTTTCATTGGAAGAATTCAAGATATGTGGTATTTCCATGTTAATTATGGGTTTATGTATTAGTATCAGGAAGATAAAGGTAACGGATTTCGATTCGCAGGAAGTTCTTTAGAGTAAGGTGTTTTGGAATTTGGTGCTTTTGGGAATATTTAAGAGAGTATTCAGCGGCTTATGGGTCTTAGATAGTGTGGTTTATGCTTGGGCCTCGTGTGGTAAACCTGGGTTGAGAAATTGTGGTGCTACAGCAAGAGGGAGTATCAAGTTGAAAATGAATCGGAAGGAAATTTAGATAGACGAAGTAGCTTGATAATAGACCGAGTCAGTATGGTAAGGATATGATTAATCCTCTGTGTGTGTTCGAGACAATGAGTTCTTTTAGGTATCTTGCAGCGATGCTCTTAGGTGTTGATGGCTTTCATAGCTCGATCGAGTTAGAAGGATTCAGTCCTGACAAGTCGGATTTGTGCAAGGGGAACACAGAGAGTTCTTGACGGTTTTTGTCGTGGTTTGGAGATGTATATTTTCTATGGGCATGCGGAGCATGGGATGTATAGTGGTTTTTCTTCTAGATGGGACCAATGGGAAGTTCTTGACTAGTGGAGTGCGTAGTGATCTGTGGTTCAGAAGGGAGACGAAGTTCTCATGTTATCCTAGGATGGTAGATATATGTGGTATGTTGTGAGGATCGAGATTTGCATGTGTAAAGTTACGGTTCAGTTCTGAAGGGAAGTTCATGAAATTCTTAGGCAGCACGGGCAGTTTCAGATGATTAAGGCAGTGGTATTGCTAATTGGGATGATTTGACGTGGGTATATGTTTCAGAAAAGACAATGTGATTAAGTTGATGGTACTTCGGTAGTATTGCGGCACTTTCTTGTTGGATCAGCTGCTGATATTCGAGTTTGCTTGGCAGCACAGAAGAATCGTAGAGTATGTCTCATGGAAAGATTGAGTCTAACGGTGAGATGTGTATGCGAGTGGCGGAATTGGAATTAGATATGGTAATTCGTGTGCCTTATATACTTGGAGACTGCATGTTCTCATACACAGGTTAGCTCGTGATTGTGGATGACGAATATGGGTAAGTTAGTCAGATGTTAGTATGTGCTATGATTCAGTCATTGTGAACCTTCGAAGGATTATTTATCTGTTGTGGGTAACTAGAGCTGATGTGTGGTCCATTGGTAGACCTATATGGATATGTGTCCGGCATCGATATGGTTTTGTTGACTTCGAGTTGCTGTTGGCGAAGGATGTATTGATTCGGTTGTTTTGAGCTATTAGCAGTTAGGGGGATCTATGAGTTACTTTTCAGTGTTGTGAGATGTTACGATCTATTGGTTATAGGCACCTATGGTGCGGTTCTATCGGATTTCATAATGGAAGTCGAGCGGGAAGAGTAATTGGGAGTTGCTCGGTGAATAGCGTATCGGTTATGTTCTATCCGGTTTGCGCGATATATGTCAATTGTTTCACCGTGGGCGTAATAATTTGCTTTGGTTCCAGACATCAGATTGTGCGTAGTTGTCAATTTCGAGCATAGTGACTTGAGGTGTCCCATGGGGATCAGTGTTTGGATAGGACCGCGCATTGCAGCGTAGCTATGTGGAGATATGATCTTGCGGGTTAGATTCGTATGTTCTATTCTATGATGTGAGACGGGCTCTCAGCCTTGTGTTGTGGTACCGGTGAGCTTGAGTTACAGCTCTTTCATTTGAGTTATTTCCATGATTTGAACATGTTCAGATCGTTGCTTATTGGTGCGCGTATTATGCTAGTCGTGGCTTAGGCCTCTATTGATGTGTCGTGTCGCCAGAGTGGTGTGTTGGACTAGAGGAGATCGTTGGGATCATTAATGAATACGAACGGATTCGATTTTAGCTTGTTTGATGGATAAATATCGAGGTTCGGCTCAGAAATTTGCTATGGTCCTTGCCAAAGGAGAAGTAGCCTTATGGATGGTTGATCTGAGAAATAGTTATGATTTATTGCGTGTTTCCTTTATCATTGGCAGTATGTGGAATTGTTGGAAGGAGACATTAGTTGTTAGAGGTTTTCTATCGGTATTCGGTTGTTAGGTGCAACTGATGTGATTATAAGTTATCGCCGCGAGTGCTTGAGTTATGTGGTATATCATGTGATCGTGCCTGAGATAGCGGATATGGTCTGTTACAGCTTGTTTGGACTTGTTCACAGCATAAATGTGAGATTCTGATCGCATTGAGGATTTCAGAAGCAGAAATGTGATTCTATGGTTTATGGACTAGGATGGATTGTGAAACTTCAGTGATTTTGTGTTATCGAACCTATGTAAGATAGGGTGACGTGGGATCACCCCCGGGTATATGCATGGTATAGTTATTCAGCTATTGGTGGGCTTTTAGAACAACTCTGAGTACGTTCGACGACGAACATGTGTTTAAGTGGGGGAGGATGTAACGACCCGACAGGTCGTTCTGAGCTTTTGCACTTTGATCGCCAGTTCTCGGGCATGACTTGCCCCGTGTAATATATTATGACCGATATAGATCGTTGGTTTTGGTTTTCAGGAAAATTTGGAATGAATTTGAAAGAACAGTCTCAGTTGAAAGCTTTGAATTTGAAAGGTTTGACCAAGAGTTGACTTATTTGTATATGAGTTGGTATCGCGGAATTTTTATGATTTGGTTAGCTTCGTTGGGTGATTTATGACCTAGGAGTGTGATCGGGAGTGGTTTTGGAGGTCCGGTGTAGAATTAGGCTTGAACTGGCGAAGTTAGTATTTTGGCGATTTCTGGTTGATAGGTGAGATTTTGATCCCAGGGTCGGAATGGAATTCCGAGAGTTGCTGTAGCTTCGTTATGTGATTTGGGATGTGTGTTCAAGATTTCAGGTCATTCGGAGGTGATTTGGTTGGGTTTTTGATCAAATCTAAGTTTCGGAAGTTTTTGGGAAACTTAGGCTTGAATTGGATGTGAATTGATGGTTTTGGTGTTGTTTGAGGTGTTTTGATGATTGGAACAAGTTTGAATGATGTTTTAGGATGCGTTGGTGCTTTTGGTTGAGGTCCCGGGGGCCTCGGGTGAGTTTCGGATGGTCTAACGGGCTAGTTTTGGAGTTCGAGAGTTGCGGATTTTGCACTTCTGATGTTGCAGGTTTTTAATGCTTCGCGATCGCATTGAAGGAATTGGGTTGGTCATAAATTTGTTCATCGCGTTCGCGTTTGTTTGATCGCGATCGCAGAGTATTAGATGGTGATGCTTCGCGTTCGCATAAGACCCTCCGCGTTCGCATAGAAGGATTGGAGGGTCAGGGGCCATTGCCCTCCGCGTTCGCGGTTGGAGGTTCGCATTCGCGTAGTTTGGTGAAAGGCAGCATCGCGTTCACAGGGCTTAGGTCGCGTTCGCATAGAGTATTTTGAGGTGTTGGAAAAATTGCCCTTCGCGATCGCGAGCCTTGGGCCGCGATCGCACAGAAGAAAGTTCAAAAACTTGGCAGAAGGTTATAAACATTTCATCCTCGAGCTTAAGTCATTTTTCCACCATTGTTGAGTATTTTGAGAGCTCTTGGAGGGGAATTGAAGAGGGATTCAAGGAGAAGTGATTGGAGGTAAGTTCTATGAACCAAAAACGTGATTCTATTGTGAAATTAACCTAGAAATTCATGGAAATTTAGCTAAAAATGGAAGAACTAGGGCTTGGGATTTTGAGATTTGTAAATTGAGATTTGAAGGGACATTTGAGGTCGGATTTGAGAACTTTTGATATGTATGAACTCGTGGAAGGATAAGGAACCCGTTGATGTGAAAATTTCTGAGTTTCGAGAAGTGGGTCCAGGGCTCGGGTTTTGCTAATTTCGAGATTTTTGATATTTTTCGATTGCTTTCGCTTGGGCCTTGTTCCCTTAGCATATTGTGATGTATTCGTTCTGATTTTGGATAGATTCGATGCGCGTGGAGGCCGATTTGAGGGGCAATGGCGTCGCGAGCTAGAGATTTCGCCGATTCGAGGTCTGTTTTGATTGTAAATACTGTCATGAGGGTTTGAAACCCCGGATTACACATTGTTGTGTTACTTTGAGGTGACTTACACGCTAGATGACGAGCGTGGGGTAGAGCATCACTGGGGATTGTGACATAGTCCTTCCCGAACGAGTACTTTAATGCGTATTTGATAGTTAATTGTTTGATGTTATTATATTTTGGGTTGTATGCCATGTTTGGGGCCTTGTGCCGACTTGTTGAGACCCTTAGGGACATTTTTACTATCTATCCTCACTCTAATTGTTTGAAAGCATGTCCTCAGTCATGTGTTACCTGTTTATTACTCAAATCTGGCTTTATCACTATATTCTTAAAATGTGGAAACTGTTTTGGGCTGAGTTCCCTGTTTTATTGAGATAGACCGAGGGCCTAATTGTGAGATTGATGACTGAGATATACTGAGAGTCTGATGGTGAGGTTAATGACTGAGAGAGGCCGAGGGCCTAGTTGTGAGGATTATATATCTATGGATCGGGCTGCACGCTGCAGCATAATATATATATATATATATATATATATACATATATGGATACGGATCGGACTGCACGCCGCAACAATACTTATATGGGTCGGGCTACACGCTGCAGCAATATTGCGCTTGGGCCGTAAGGGGCCCCTCCCGGAGTCTGCACACCCCGAGTGAGTGTCGTCGACGAAGTATATGGATCGGGCTGCACGCCGCAATGGTTACTATATATATATATGGATCGGGCTGCAGCGTTACTATATGGTACCTATTGAGCGTGAATGCTGAGTACGAGTGACAGAGAGGCTAGCCCGAAGGGCGATAGATATATATATGAATATGAGTGATATTTGCCTGAGAGGCATGTTTATGAACTTATTGATTTCACTCCTCTTTAAAGCGAGTTTCTACCGAATATGTTGATTTATTGACTGTTTTCACTCATCTTTATATTGAGCCTCTGTCGGAAAGTTGAACAAATGTTTTAAAGCAACTTTTATTTAAATAGGGGTTTATGAGATGTTTAGAAATTAATCACTGATTTGGCATTTGGTTATTGCCACCGAGGTTTTCAAGTTATGAAGTGTTTATGATTACTGTTTTGCCCGAGGGGCTGTTTTACGAACTATGCTTTGCCCGAGGGGCCGATTATGACTTTAATCTCTATTATTACTTTAAATGGTATTAAACCCCTACTGAAACTGCTGGAAAGTATTTCAAAAATGATTTTTACTAAAAGCTGGATTTTAAAAGGGAAGGTTGACTCGTATTATGATTTGAAATCCTGTTGTGTTTATTGAGCCTAACGTGAATGTGGATTCATTGTTTCCTACTGCTCAGTCTTTATTTACTCTTATTACTTACTGAGTTGGAGTACTCACATTACTCCGTGCACCTTGTGTGCAGATTCAGGTATATTGGAACCCGGTAGCGGGTGTTGAATTGCTCAGGCGCGGAGTCATCAGAGTTAGCAGGTGGCTGCATGACGTTCTCATCACCACTCCCTTCCTCACATTGTTATTACTGTATTTAGTATATTATTTTAGACTTCATGTTGTATTCAGATCTTGATAGACGCTCATGAGTAGTGACACCCCGAGGTCGGGCTTGTATTTTTATTCCGCACTGTTATTTCAGAAGTTATTATGAAACATTATTTAATTAAAGGCTTAAAAATGATTCTTAATGCTTATGGGGCTAATGTGAGTGTTGTGTCGGCTGGCCTTGTCTTCACGAGAGGCGCCATCACGACCGAGCCGGTTGGGGTCGTGACACCTAGCTTCATAATCACCCAAATCTTGTTCAAGTTTTCAACCATTAAGGAAGATAACCACTTGATTGTCCTCCATCCGGGTAAGTCCTTCTTCCTAGATTTCATGTAAGAGGTTAAGGGTTCAAATATGTTGTGGGATTAGAAATAGGCCATGCACGTGGGACTAAGTTGTAGTATGTGATATTAAAGACCTAAGTTGGACAGTTCCTGTAAAAATTGTTTGAGGGAAGAAGGAATTTCCATTTTCAGACCTTGTAGACTACTTCACATTCTTAGGTGTTTGATGAAATTCCTAAGAGAGTTACACCATGGGTAATCTTCCTAATTATTAATCGATTCCCGCTGTCTCCATATAGACTGTTATTGCTAGAGGTGTTGGTGGATTGTAGAAACACAAGGGAAAGCTCAACCAGGTATGTTGGCTAAACTTTATCTTTCGAAATGGAATTCCGTAATGTTTTCTGTAAGTTTAAGTATAATCGGTTCAAAATTTCTAATTCCCACCCTCCGGGTCATCCGGCATGAATTCGTAAAGCTTGATTATTCCGAACGAGCCTTATATCAAAATATAGACGTTTAGTGTATGGATTCAATATTAAAATGGTATGACTCTGAGCCGTAATTTAAATGAAGACTAGCATACCCATTTGGGTGAGGAAAACTCGATGAATTTATTACTCCTAGATGCCCATATGTGTACTAAATGCCTTGGTTGAGTGTGTTTACCCGATGATAGACTATAAAGATACTTGGATATGAATTAAAAGAACTGGGGGATATGGCTGACTGAAAAATGTGGAATCTGCCTAAAAGCTCTTTGAGGTATGTATGGCTGACTCCATTCTTCTTAGAATCAAATCATTGATGTTTGAATACTTGGTACGAGTCCCTTACTTGATCATATGGAATTGATTACTTAATGTGATATGTTGAAAGCTTTCTGTTCCCTAATTGTTCTATGTGTTACCATGTCACCATGCTACTTGATAATGTGAATTATGATCCTACATGCTCCTTCTATTATGTGTGCAATTCATTACGTGTTGGTTCCCGTCAATATGGAAGATGATGTTATTGAACGAATAAAAAGGGGAAAAGACTCCAAATGTAACATGAGCCCAAGTGCCAATAATTATGAAATAAATGATGGTAATGAAATGTGAACTGAGGAATTAACCGAATTGGTTATGTTTGTGTTTATAGTTTCAATTGCTAATGAACCTGAGATATATGATTTTTGAAATACGTTATACGTTGGTAATTGGTGATGATCCTTGAAATTAAAAGAAGTGAAAGTATAGAATGTGAAACACGGCCATCGTGCCATAAATAAAGAAACTTGTGAAAGGCCCAAAGAGCCAAGGAAATATTGCTATTGTGAGAGGTTGGAAATGTTAATAAAGATTTGTACAACGTGAAAGATTCAGAGATTATTGCGTTCCTATATCTGTATATGTGTTACCTTTGTGTGCTAATCCATATAATAGAAATACATATATAACAATATTTTTAGGAGATCGATAGTCACCGAGGAAGGGTAGGTTGAAATAACCTAACCCCGAAACTACACGTGCCGGTGTAGGGTGCATTTTGGAATATTGGGATGAGATTGTTGGTAAATATGGATACGTCGAACCACACGGTACTGTGGTAAGACGGCTTAGCCGACCGGGCCGAGATCGGACGCCATACTGCACACATGGTGGCAATTTGTGTTGGATATTGTGATACAAAATGTGATTGTGGTTGCACCTTCAAATAAGGTGGCTTAGCCGGTCGGGCTGAGATCGGACTCCGTACCAAGAGTACGGTGGCATTGTGAACAGTGATATCGTGACTTGTGGTGTTATCGGTACTAAAGATCTCCCCAAACTAAAATATGCAATACTTTCACAAATTTGAAATGAGTTTATTAATATGTTTCAATTGCACATTTGGATATAATTGATTGAAATTTGCCGTTTCTATGCCTTTCCTTTCCTTGTGTAGTTATTCTATTTTGAAAGATGATTTTTAGCTTTACATACTAGTACTATTTAACAGTACTGACGTCCCTTTTGCCGGGGGCGCTACATCTTTAAATGGATGTAGGTGGTTCCATAGCAGACAGTGTTGGTCGCAGCTACTAGCGTACCCTCTTTTCAGCCGACTTGGTGAGCCCCACTTCATTCCGGGGTCCTGTATCATCTGTTCATCATGTACTTTCATATTCAGGTATAGCTGGAGCCTTGTTGCCGGCATTTTCATATTTCTCTTCAGTTGTATTTAAAGGCTCCATAGACAGGTTGTGGGTGGTATCGGGTATTGGAATTAAAATAGAAATATTGATGTTTGGCAAAGATGTATAAACCTCGTAATATCTTCAAAATTATGAACGAAGTTGCTAATGGAAATGAAATAGAAGTCATTAATGATATATTTATAGAATTTGGTTAATGGTGTACATATCCTTCTTATTCAAAGACGAATTTGGGTAGTATGAAACCTAACTGGCTTGCTCAGTCGGGTTTACTCGGTTGAGCACCGGTCGCGCTCCTCGGTTTTTGGGGCATGACATGACTAGAGTTTGAATTGTGTGTAGACGACTCCAAAATGGAGTTTTGATGGTTCCGATAGCTTTGTATGGTGATTTTTGACTTAGGCATATGTACGGATAATTATTTCGAGGTTTGTGGGTCGTTTTGGCTTGAATTGGTGAAACTTGTAACTTGAAGGTTTGTAAGGTTGAGAGGCTTGACTGAGAGTTTACTTATTGATGCCGGATTCATATTTCCATTCCGAGAGTTGGGACAGATCCGTTGTGTCATCTTGGACTAGTGCGCAAAGTTTGGGGTCATTCGGGGTTGATTTGTTATGATTCGGCATTAGTTTAGAAATTGGAAGATCATTAGTTTATTAGGCTTGAATTGGGGTGCAATTCATCGTTTTGATGTTGTTTGACGTGATTTGAGGCTTCGACTAATTTCTTATAATGTATTAGGACTTGCTGGTATGTTCGGATAGGGTCCCGGGGGTCTCGGGTCTGATTCGGATGATGTGCTGGTCAAGCTTGGACTTAGTAGAAATGCTGAAGAATTTCAAGTTTTGGTGCAATCACACCTGCGGGGATTTGGTCGCAAGTGCGAGACCAAAGAAGCGGTTAGGCCATTGCAGGTGCGGAGTTTGGCTAAAGCTGGGAGGAACACAAGTGCGATGTAGTTTCCACACCTGTGAGATCGCAGTTGCGAATCAGTGAGCGCAGAAGCGAACTTGAGCAGGGGCATGAGTTTCCATTGATGCAGAGATAGAGGTGCAGATACACATGAGCAGAAGCACGGGTGTAACCGCAGAAGAAAATATTGGCGTGAAGATCTGGGACTATAGATGGGGAAGAAGCCTGCAAAAGTGGACCCGTAGATGTGAGGGTTACTTCACATAAACGGATGGTTGGCTATCGGAGGGAGCCGTAGATGCGCCAACTTTTTTTGCAAAAGCGAGATCGCATGTGCGGTTAAGTGAGTCGCAGGTGAGAAATAACTGGGCCAGAGTATTATAACGAGAGTTTGGCCATTTTTTCTCATTTTTTATGTTCGACTCAGCTAAGGGCGATTTTTGAGAGGTATTTTGCAACAATTGAAGAGGTAAGTGAAGATTCATCACTTTTATTGATAAATATTGATTACCCATTGATTATTATACCTAGTTTATGTCTATTTTAGGTGCAAATTGATGATTTTAGGCTATGTTGTTGGAGAGTGAGATTTGGTTGTTTGGGATCGACTTGTGGATGGAATTGGATGAAATTAGTATGGTTGGACTCTTAACCGAATATGTGTTCGGAATTTGTGAATTTTGTCAGATTCATGGGTGCGAGCATGGGGTTGACTTTATGATTTTGATTAAAGATTCTAGCTTTATCATTTGAGATTGATTCTTATCGCTATTATTGATGGTATTTAGTTGTTGTGACTAGATTTGAGTCGTTCGGAGGTCGATTCGCAGGGCAAGGACTTTTTGGAGTATTGATTTATGTGCTTTGTGGTAAGAAACATTTTTATAAACTTGGATTTGAGGTAAGTATTGATTGGTTGCCATCACAACCTATTATGGGATTTCGGTCTTGATAGGTTGGTATCAGAGTACTTGGTTCTCTTAGGTCTCACAAGTCATGAGCACGTCTAGTGGAGTCTTGCAGATTGGTACGGAGACGTGTGTACTTCCCTTTGGTGTTCGATTGTTGTTAGCATAACTTCCCTTTCTTGATTCCTTTTCGTGCGATTTGAGTTTGTTGAAGCTTATTTCTTCAGTTCTTTCCTACTCATTCGAACAAGATGTGGAGCACTTGATATCAGTTGGGCATCGAGGAGTTGTGGTGGTGCTACAAGAGTGGAATAGGATGTTTTCCCTAAATTATGAGGGC
Organism: Nicotiana attenuata; assembly: GCF_001879085.1. Lineage (NCBI taxonomy): Eukaryota > Viridiplantae > Streptophyta > Magnoliopsida > Solanales > Solanaceae > Nicotiana > Nicotiana attenuata. The sequence continues at coordinate 86,768 of NW_017671938.1, read as the reverse complement.
AAATTACTATCATTGCCTCGTGGAAGGGAGTTCGATCATTCAGCCGATGTTGGTGCTTCTCATGGTTTCGGGGCTATACATAGTGCATTGTGATGTTTGTCACGTTATTATCACACAATATTTATATGAATGGTAGGGTGTTTACATATGTGTTGCGGTAGTGAATGCCTCATTAGGAGGATTATTCGGTTCATGATTGGAGGATTCAGTATCTAGTTTTAGTCCATGGGAGGCAATTGGGCTACATACGTTCAGGCTTCGACCGGCGGAGTAGCGAGATTTGATATCTTCAGACTTTGTGGAATTCATGTTTGTGTTGTGATATCATCATCCTTGTTTGAATGCAGTAAGGCTCGTCAGTATGATCGTCTCCATTTGTTTGTCTTTAGGGGATAATATTGTGAAGTAGTACCGAAGAAGTTGTTATCGGAGATGACAATGTGTTGTGACTTCAAAGTAGAATCGATATTTCCAGTGTTGGTGGTTAATAGGCGATGATACTTGAGGTGGCTTCCATACATATGAAGTTTGAATGTGACTAATGGAGTTTGCTTGGGACATAGAGGCACGTGAATGCTTTATATCGTTTCGGGATGGAACGTAGCTTTGACTTTCAAAAGATATTGTTGGACCTTTAGTTGATGTTCATGGGATGAAAGAATTCCTACGGCTAGTGATGAGTGTGGACTCGAGAGAATTAATGATTTCACAATGGATATAACTATGAAAATGTTGTTGGAGGATGTCGATATGAGGTTAAATAGGTAGGCTATCTCATGTGAGAAGCTTAGGGGTTGCATGTCTTCTAATGAAGTCACAGTAAATAGTTTTTTCTTTTATCCAATGGGATGCATGTACTACGACATGGGTTTGGATCGCTTGAAAAAGATAGTGCGACTGTCAGTTGGTCGAGTGTGCGTTTGCTGCTGATAATTCGGGATGTGGTATGGTTAGTGCAACAAGAGCCTGTGAGAAACTTGGTTGAGTAATAGTGTGAAATCCTGGCACCTAGGAGGAGATGTCATGGTGAGTCCTTAGATTTTGGGATTGTGTCTTAAAGCCAAGTGGGTGAGCTCGTCGATGATTGGGTTGCGTGGTTATGTGTCTTTGAAGTTTCTAGTTATCGGTACATTGGGATTAGTTATGACTAAGGAAGAGAACATCAAGGGTAATTCGATTAAGGAATTTGATAGATGTGTGCTGTAGTTACCTTATCAATGTGTGAAGGTTGTGGAATGACTCAAATTGGATATTTCTTAGTAGATATGGCGTGCAAGGGAAAGGATTCCTTCTAATTATTCTTTTGCAGTGTTCATGTACTAACGAGGTATTAGTTGTTTTGTTATATATTCGTGACTAGCTTAGAGTGAGCGACTCTCAACAACGGTGCTGTGGATTAAAGAATTAAAGTGTGACGCCTAAGGGTTTTAAGGTTCGTGGTGTGGCTAAGGATTTAGTTTTGAAGCGTATTGCGAAAGAGGCTTGGAGTATTTATATCAATATCATTGGATCTGTGGTGCGGTGTTCGAATGATGGCAGAAACAAACTTTGGATTCGCAGTAGATCTTTTCAGAGTAGGTGTACCAATTTGAGATACTATTGATTTCATAAGGACAGTATAAAATAGCTTATGGGTATTGAGACGACGTAGTCTTGTGATTTGGGTTCACTCGGGATGAGGTTCAATTGAGGTCCATTGTGCCCTAGGAAAGAGAGGTATTACTTTTGAAGGTAAGTCAAGATAAAACCGATTAGTTGAGTTAGTTTACGAGTATTTTGGATCGGCATGGTATAGGAGATGATCAGTTTTGTCGGTGCGATAGTGATATACAGTTATTTTGTGGCCATACTTGCGGGCTTGGCAGTCTCAGTGGTTTCGTTGATTTGGAGGGATTCAGTTTTGATGGTTCGGTTACGTGCAAATGGGTCCCGAAAGAGTTATGGCGGGTTAGGCCAAGACTTAAGGTTAGTGACTTCTGTGGTTATGGGAAGTTGGTTAGGTCTCGCGATTTTTTCCTATAATGCGTTAAGTTAAAGGTTCCTAGCCGATGAAGTGTTTATTCCACTAGTGGATCAGGAGTTATGATGATATTCTGTGGAAGAGGCATTGTGTATGATCCGCGGATTCTTGATTAGTACTACAGGAATAGCATGTTTGGTAGCCATAGATGTACAGATTTTGTTTCTTAGCGTGGAAGGTTGTGGGAGTATCACCTATGGGATGATCGTGTAGGTGTGACATGTCCGCCATTTAAGTAGTAGATATTAAGATCAGGTATGAAGATTTTGGTGCTATCGCATATTGGAGATTTTATGGCTGAGAGACGCACTATTCTTTTTTGTTGCGGACTGTGGAAGGTTGTTCAAGATTTTAACAGTTGTTTGTATGTGTCATGAATGGGTCATTGTGAATCTTGAAAGGATACTTACCTATTTTTAGATGTTCTGAATTGGTTTAGAGGTCCATTGGCAATCCTAATGTGAAGGTATATTCTACAACCTATCAAATATGTTTATATAGCACAACATTTGTCCATGGATGAGTTTTCGGGCGTGGTGGATGTTATTCTTGTCGTCGTATATTTTATGTGTTACTCTTTTATACCATGTGGGTTGTGAGTCAGCTTGATTATTCACATGTGTGTTGTGATCTCGTGTGGTCTTGTAGTGTTATATGAGCGAGATGGCTTTGTAGATGTTGATTATTTTATTGCGGCTTTGTCGTGCTTGTGCCTTGTATCGTATGATGCTATCCATCTCTAGGATTATGTTTATGAGCTTGGCGTGGTTGCGGTTGTTATACGTGTGTCTAGTGAGTATGAGAATTTTTGACTCGATGGGCTTTTCTATGCAGATTGATTATGTGTGGATTGGGTGGTATACCGCCCTGGGTAGTATGGGTGGATCGGGTGGCACGCCGCCACGGGTATCATGTGTGGATCGAGTTTCACGCTGCAAAGATGGGATGTTGTGTATGATTCCTTATTCTATTTTGTGTGTTTTACTTCTCCTCTGTGGGATAGATTCATAGTAATTCATTCGGTGGTTATATATATCACCTGTGCTGGATAGTTCTATACTTGGGTTTCCTATCCTTAATTTTGTTATATTCGAGTTGTGGCTTGTTTGGCGCATGAATCGTGTCGTATGATATTTTAGATGGTAGTTGATATGTCTTGTCGATCGAGCAGCTTGTACTGGGTGATATGATGTTGTTGGGCCTGGAACCAATGTAATCGGATTGGTACAATGTATGTTTGGAGAAGGAATGACACAAATTAGTTCAGAATGCGGCAATGGTTCTTGTCGAGTGGAGGAACTCCATGAAGTACTGATTTGACGAGTGGTTATGAGATTTTGTGTATCTCCTTCAACATTACTGTATTGCAATGGTTGGAACAGGTCCTTCGTGTGTCAAGAGGTGTCTTATGGATACCAGATTCGGAAACGTCAATTGTATCTCCTTCATCATTGTAGTGTTGCAACGGTTGCAACAGGGCCTTCATGTGTTAATAGGTGTATTACCGATACCAGATTCGGAAACGTCACGTGTTGTGTTTGGATGATATTGCTTTGGGCATATGATCGATGTACTACCTCATGTGGTTACGACTTGGGTGTATATGCATGTTTTGGTACAATTTGTTGAGTTTGATACGATGTAAGTATGCTAGAATTAGACCTTATAGGAAATTATGGATGTTGGAATTTGGTTCTAAGGCTAGTGGGCTAAGGTAGCCAGAAGGATCTTTTGTTTGGGTTGAACTAATGGGCTCATATTGGTTGTGGTGGCACGGTAAGTGCACGAGGAGTTATACACTAATTTTGGCAACATTGGAATGACTTTTGGCACGTTCGAGGACGAATGCATGTTTAAGTGGGGGAGAATATAGCCACACCACCAGTCGTTTTGAGCTCTAGAATGTCGTTCAGCGGTTTGAGACCTAGAGTAGCTTCGCTATATGCATTATGACTTGCGAGGTTAGTCGATTCTAATTTTTGAGAAGTTCTGAGTCGATTTGGAAGAACACTTCTCGTTTCGGAAGCTTTGCGTGTGAATAGTTGACTAAGGGTTTGGCTTTTGAGTAAACGACCTCAGAATCGAGATATGACGGTTCCCTAGGTTCGTATGGTGGTTTTAGACATGGGTTCATGTTCGGGTTGAATATTGGATGGTTCGGGAGCGATTCAACACATATTATCGAATGTTTGAATTTTGAAGGTTTTGAAATTTTCTAAGTTTAACTTAGAGTGGACTTCGGTGATATCGGACATCGGGTGGTGTTTTGGGACCATGGATAGGTTTGTTTTTATTTGTTGGAATTTGTGTGTGATGTTTGGTCGTGATTCGGAATGTCTAAGGGTGAATGTGTTTGGCAAAGTTTGAAAGTTAAAAGAAAGATTTTGATCGATGCTTCGTGGTGTGATATTATTCATGGCGTTTCGAGCAGTTGGATATGTTTGGATAAGGCTTAAGGACTGGTTGGTATGATTTGGATGGGGTCCCGGGAGTGTCCGGTGTTATTCGGGATAGTTTCGGACCAAGTTGGGGTGTTTACTTGCTGCTGCTTGCTGGTGCTGGTGTTGTACTTTGCGATTAGGAGTGGATGTCCACAACCGCGATTAAGGAATTGGTGGGCTGCAATTTCATTCATCGTGATCGCGACAGGGAGGGTAATCACAATTATGGAGAAGGAATGGAGGGCCAGGGGTATTTTGATCTACGAGAACGTAGTCGCGAATGCGAAGAGTATGAGCGGGGCAGATATCCCTTCGCGAAGGCAGAAGGGAGACAGTGAACGCGAAGGAGGGCTCGTGGGTGGGGAGACTTTTGGCTATCGTGAACACAGTTGGCCCTCTGCGAATGCGAAGGTATGAAAGGGTGATGCTCCACCATCCCGACTAGATATGCGCGATCGCACTAGAGTAATTTGAGCAATGGCAGTTTTGGCTTTCGTGATCGCGTAGGTACTTCCTCAATTGCTAAGAAAGACGTCTGGGCATTGTACAAGTCAAAAAATTGAGTCTTGGCTAATTTTATCTCATTTCTTCCATGTGAGATGATTTTAGGGCAATTTGAAGAGCCAATTTCATCATCTATCATTTGGTAAGCGATTCCTACTCTATGTGAGTTAAATACATGTATTTTAAAATGAAATTTGGTAGAATTTTTTGAATTTTGGAAGAAAATCTAGAAATTGTATTTTAGAGTTTTTACCATGAATTGGGATAAATTATATATATGAGTTTGTGGTGCTATGACTAATGTTTATCTTCGGGAATTTTCAGAATCTTGGCACGTGGGCTCGGGGGTTGACTTTGTTCACTTTTTGTGTGGAGTTGGGAATTATTTTTAAATGCTAGATTACGAGTCTCTGAGTATATTTTGATTGGTTTGTACGTTCTTTGACTAGTTTAGGATCGTTTGGTACTAGTTTTGATCGGATTTTGAAGCAAGGTAAGTCTTCTGCCTAACCTTGTGAGGGGAAATTCATCTCGTAGGTGCTATGTTTGTTATGTGCTATGTGTTATGGGAGTTACGCACGTATGATGTGACGAGTTTCCATAGTTATGCTACAATTCCTGATTATGACTTGGCAGACTTAGACTCACGCCATGTTATATTTGTTCTACTTGAGATATTCTTGCCTGATTAATTGGTTTAATTTCTACTTTAGCCTGAGACTGGACTTGACTAAAGTATCAGACTTGCCATTCAAAATTCTTTTGGAGTATCTTGATTGGTCGTGGAATTTATACTTCCCTTCACGGATTTCTCCCCCATTGTTTGTCTAAGGTTGTTTTGAATTTTCTGACTCATATGTATATTTATGAGTGGGGCCAGTGACCAGTCAAAGTATCATATTCTATTGGGATCGGGCTGAACGCCTCAGCAATACTCTTATTAGATAGGGCAATTTGCCTCGGCAGTGTTATGTAATGCACTGTTATGGCATAGGGTCATTCACCTCGGCAGTATCATGTAACATACACTTATGGGATTGGGTTGTTATCCTTTGTAGAATACATACTCTTATGGGATCGGGTTGTTCGCCTCGGCAGAGTACACAATTCTTATGGGATCGGACTGTTCGTCTTAGCAGAATCGTGCAAAATATTCGACAAGGAGTTAGCGTATCTAAGAATCAATTTGACTTGAGACGTCATATTTTAGTGGTCATTGACCTGACATACATTCCATTCACGGTAATATTCGTTATTCGAGGATTTTGTGTTTACTAATCCGTTGAGGGTCGTTTTTATGTACAATTATCTGTCTTCACTATTTCACTTGCCATACTGCCTACTCGTCTACTTTTATTGTACTTGATTTATTGGAGCACTAATAAGTGTCGATTTGTCGACTCCTCATTGCTACTTCTTCGGCGTTAGGCTACATAGTTACTAGGTTCGCGTTTATTTACGTACTCCTACTACATTCTCCACTAATTCTGTACTTTCTGAGACAGGTACATTTGATGGTCATCTTGGCGCATAAGCATAGCTGCTGAGGAGACTTTGTGGTGAGATCCACTATGTGCTATGATCGCATCACACGGAGTCCCCATCTATTCCATTTACTGTGTTATCTCTACTTTTAATTTCAGACAGTTGTAGTAGTAGTATTGTATATTCTAGTAGATGCTCATGCACTTGTGACACCGAGTTTTGGGGATTTTCTAGTGGATTTTGTTGTTTTTCCTAATATTACTATCACTTCGTTTTTATGTATTATTCCTACTCCGTAAAATTTGTAAAGAGAACATATGCTTTCAATGAGTTGGAGATTTAATTCTATCTATTTAATGAAATTCGTGATTTTAAAAGTTTAATTGGATAATTAAGTTGTAGGTTCATGCGTTGGCTTGCCTAACAGCATCATTGGGCGCCATCACGGCCTATTATGAGATTTGGGTCGTGACACAAATATTCACTATCAAAAAATCAAGCACAAAACCCCAATTTTTCTCTTTCAAATCCATGTGCTGTGTACAAAACAGTGGGGAATCAAGGTCTAATATTAAAATCAAGTAGAAATAACTTACCCTCAAAGTTGTGAAAATCGCCTTAAGCTGAGATCCAAATCTCCATCTAATAAAAAATAAGCTAATCTTTCAAAATTGCCCAGCAATTTTCGTATCTGCAGATAAAATCCTTGCAAAATTTGTGCATCTGTGTCCTTCATTAAGCCGGTCAAAACTCGCAGGAAGAGACCACATTCGCAAATGCAATGTCCGCATCTTCCGACCTCCTTGACAAAAGTCAAAAGTTGCAAAAGAGACCACTGCCAAACCAAGCTCAATTTTGCATCTGTGAAGCCCCTTCTTGCAGGTACGACATCGCACCTACGCATCGCATCTCCGTAAGGTACGATGCACCAGTATATTTTCCAACAATTTCAAAAATGGTCTGGAACCTGTCCGAAATACACCCGAGACCCAGTGGGACCCGTCCAATCATACCAACAAGTCCGAATACCTCACCCAAACCTATCCAAAGGCTCAAGGTACGATAATTAAGATCAAAACCAAGAATTAGCGATAAAAATCAATTTTTTAAGTTTATAAACTTCTAACTTCAAACAAAGCATCTGATTCAAGCCTAACTAACTCGGATCATAACTAAACTTTGCACACAACTCCCAAAAGACATAACAAACCTATTCCAACTAATCTGATATCATCAAAGGTAACCGCCGGTCAAACTTAGAAACTCTTCAGACCTTCAAATTGCCAACTTTCGGCAAATAGACTAAAAACATCATAGACACCTTCAAGTCGAAATTCGAACTTATGCTTGTGTCGAATTTCACCATACGGATCCATTGGAACCATCCGGTCGCCAATTTAAGGTCGTTTAAAATAAGGTCAAACCTTGGTCAAGTCTTACAATTTAAGCTTCCAAATAATGGAACTAAGTGTTCCAATTACTCTAAAACCTTCCTGAAGCCCATCACAACCATCTTCGCAAGTCACCAAATATAAAAAATACATTCGTGGGATAGAAAATAGGATAATGAGGCTAAAATACACAAAACGACTGGCCGGGTCTTATACAGAGCTTTCAATTAATTTCGTACTACCAAATATATTATGACAGATCTATATGGTGAATGTCTCCTTCACAAAGAAAATCATCTTATTATTGCCTTTTTCTCTTATTGTTTTCATGGTCAAAATTATTATAGGCAAGACTCATTTCTTGATTTACTTTTACTTTTAATAATTTTTTAGGTACGGCCTAGAAAGATATTTTTAGCGTTCAATAGATACACGACTAATAACATATTCTTGCGATTACATAATAACATTCTCTTTATTTCACTCAATCTCCCGTAGAGATGAGTTGTGTTTTTTATCCAACCATGCATCAGCATGTCCTTGCATGACTTTTATCATATATTGCTACATTTATTTTCAGGAATAAGGCTGCATTCACAATGCTTTCACAAGCCACAATCTCTTGAATGGATACGCTATAATAATCTCGACGTGCTTTGTTATTTTATTTTTTCATACCATATTGATGCAAATATTACCTTTATCTTTTGAATGATTATTTTGTCATAACCCAAAATCCACTAGTCGTGTGGCACCTAACCCAACCATATAGGTAAACCAAACAAAACACAACTCAAATAAAAATAATATGCGTCAATGAATAAAATAATTGAACATCAATAAAATATCCCAAGGATCGCTAGCACAAATCATGAGCTTCTAGGTCATAGAATTTACAAAGCTGGTACAAAATAAATACATCATCTGTTCGAAATATACGTAAACGTATTTGTAAACCTAAAGCTACCAAGGACAAGTTGCATCTATATCTGGAAAGCAGGTACATCATCAATGCCAGCTCCAGCAATACACAACAACATCAGCACCGAGATCTGTAAGTAAGATTTAGAAGTGTAGTATGAGTACAAGCAATCCCATGTACTCAATAAGTAACAAACCTAACCTCGGGTTGAAAGCAATGAGGAGCTCGGAAGAAGGTCAGAGTCCAACACCAATAGCTAATAACAACTCATGATAATATAATGAAAACCGTAAAAGTGAATAACTTAAACGGCATTATTCTTAGCTCGTTCACCGCCACGGGAAAATAGACATGCTTTTCAAGTACAATATTCAAAGGCCAATTCTTACCACTAAAATCAGTTAAACATCAGTTTATAAAAAAGAACTGTATTTTCTTCCAATTCACGAAAGTAGATAAGACTTTTCGTTTACCAAATAGCATGAGGAAAGTACGTTTGTAAGCATACATATCAATATACATGTCAAGTCGTCAAACGTCATATACCATCTAGCATGAGAAAACTACATATCTATGCTTATATGTCAAACATACATGTCAAGTCATCAAAGGTCATATTACTGTATAACATGAGAAAAATACATCTCTATGCCTATATGTGAAATATACATGTCAAGTAAATAATTTCATAGTGATATCATCAAGTACCCTAACTCTCATCATTCTCAAGGTTCCTGGCTCAATGCCCCTACTCAATCTCTCTCACACACACACAATCACTGTGCATAGTACGGGTGCCTGGCTCAAAAGCCCCTTACCAAAGCAGGTGTATATATATCAATGTGCCTATGCTCACTGCTGGTATGTCAGACTCTGGTGGGACTGATCCTGACCAAGCACTAATAAAAATCCATTAAGGTCTGCTACAGCGTGCAGCCACATCAAAATATCAATGAAGCACTAAGGCTTATTGCGGCGGGCAACCTGATCAAAATAACAATAAGGCCAATAAGGCCTATTGCAGCATACAACCCGATCCAAATAATAATAAAGCCAATAAGGCTTGTTGGGACGTGCAACCCAATTCAATGATAATAAAGCCAATATGGTAAGCTGCGGCGTGCAGCCCCATCCAAATTACTCTCTCTCTCAACATGACACTAAGGCCCACCTCAATCATCAACCTCTCTAGTCTCAAAGGCTCATAATCTCATGTCACGTAGCCAAACAGTACCACTTATGGAAAGTAACAAAAACAAATAATGAATAGAGATTGAGATACTAAACGCAAATGAAGAATCATGACCGAGTGTATAATTACAATTAAATTATATAACCTAAAACACCAGAAATAGTCTCATTAGGTCTCAATCAAATAATAAAATAGCCTAAAAATAATTTCTAACATAAATCCCAGCTAAGATAATCGAACAAATAGGGACAACACAGATATAACAAGATATAACAGCAAAACATGTTTGGTAATAGTCTAAAAGTTTACTCGAATCATGATTACCCTGATGCATTCCTACATGCTCGTCACCTTCACTATGCGTCACCCCAACACATCACAAATAACATAGTTCCCAAGGATAATTTCCCTAAAATTCAAGATTAGAAATGTTAGTTACCTCGAACAAGCCAAATCAAATACTGAGCAAGCCAAGCAATACTCTAGAAATGCCATCCCGCACGAATCGACCTCCATACGGCTCAATCTAGCCAAATGCAACTAAAAAACATGAAATAATTCCATAGGAAACAAACCCGAGCGATAAAGGTCGAATCTTTAATCAAAAACTCAAAGTCAACCAAAATGTAAACCTTAGCCCGCACCTTGGAACCCAACAAAACTCACAAATTCCGACAACCCATTCAATTATGAGTCCGGCCATACTAATTTTACTCAAATCCTACTCTGAATCGATGTTCAATACTAATTTAATCGGAAAATTTAGGCAGAAAACCCCCAGTCTATCTTTTATAATCGTCAATCAAATGTCAAAATTGAAGATAGAATCATGTAATATAATCAAAATTGAGTCAAAGACACTTACGCCAATCCATGTGATGAAAATCCTCTCCAAAATTGCCCAAATCCGAGCTCCCCAACTCAAAATGTGAATAAATGAACTAACCCTTGAAATATATAGAATTTGCCCTGCATTTTCGCATATGCAGTTACTTAGTTGCATCTGCAACCTCCGCTTCTGCGGTATAAATATCTCATCTACGAGAATCACTTAACCTAGGCAAAATCTCATATATGGAATGTAATTCGCATATGTGAACTAGGAGATGCGTATCAACCATCGCACCTGCGCACCTGCCCAGGCTCCGCTAAATTGCATATGAGAACCCCCCTGGCGCATCTGCGCTACCGCTTCTACGATCAGACGCTGAATTTGCGGACACTCCTTCCAGGCCAAAATTCCCTCTTCTACAGCTCCTGTGCTGCTTTTGCGGCTCCGTACCTGTGCCCATAGCTCAACAAGTGCGATCACACTAGGACCCCTACCAAAACTAACGTAACCAATATGATCCAATATGATCCAAAATGATCAGAAACCCGTCCAAACTCATCCGAGCCCCTCGGCTCCCTGTCTGATAATACCGACTAGTTCCAAACTATAATACGGACTTAGTCGAGGCCTCAAATTACAATTATAGCATCAAAAGCTATGAATCACACCTCAAGTCAAACTTAATGTACTTTTGAACTTTCAATTACCTAAACTCGTACCGAACCATACCAGAAAACCTCAGAATGACCTCAATTTTTGCGCACAAGTGCCAAATGACATAACAAGCATATTCCAACTCTTGAAACAACAATCCAAATTCGATATCATCAAAGTCAACTCCCGGTCAAACCTATGAACTTTCCAGACCTTCAAATTGCCAACTTTCGCCAATTATCGCCAAAACCTTCTGGAAACATCCAAATGCAAATCCGGGCATACGCCTATGTCCAAAATACACATCCGGACTTAAAGGAACCAACAAAATTCTATTTCGGGATAAAATACAGAAAAGTCAAACTCGGTCAACTTTACCAACTTTAAGCTTCTAAAATGTGAATCATTGTTTCAAATCAACACTGAATTAGTCGAAAACCAAAACCAATGATTCACACATATCATACGAAGCAACTCATTTCCTCGAACCATCGAGCGGAATGCAAAATTCTCAAAACAACCGGTCGGGTCGTTACATTCTCCCCCGCTTAAACATACCTTCGTCCTTGAACATGCCAAGAGTCATCCCAAAGCCATCAATCACCGTATGAAATCACCATGCACATACCCATGGATGATTCCACATCACCCCAATCCATATAAGCCTAACATCACAATCCTAACTAAAGATCCTTACGTTAACCTTTGTCCATTAATCTTAAAACCCAATTTCCTACATCTGGAATCCATTACAAAACCTGATTCTCGCATACAACGTATAAGTCTGAACAAGTTGTATCAAGCCATAACCATAACCCAAGAAATAATCACATGACATACCACATAACTCTAATACTCATAGCAATAGCTTCCGACTACAATAGCTCCTCAATAACAAACCCGGTACCGATAACAAACCTCATATAAAACAAAACTTTGTTCTAACCCTTCGTGCACTGCCAACGATGAAAGAAACACACGGAAACTCATAACCCCTCATTAGATCTACAAGTCATGGAGCTCTCTCGTCCGACAAGAACCATAGCCAAATTCTAAGCTGATTAGTGACATATTCTTCCAAACATATCGCAATCAAATCCGACAGCACACATTCTAGGTCCAATGACCTCATCTCACCAAAGCCACAAATCATATAATTCATGCACCAATAAGCAAAAACTCAAATGTACCCAAAAATTGAAAATAACTCAAATGAGAGAACCATATCGCACGCTCAACCTGTACCACAACGAGCACAATGCTATAGTCCCGTCACACAAAGGAGAACCAAGACACACAAAATCTACCCAAAGGATCATGTCCCAACATAACTTCGCTGCGATGCGTGACCCCTTCCAAATACCGGTCCACGTGAAATACCTCATGCTATAATGCTCAAAATCAACAACCATACGGAACTCAAAAACAAACACACAAAGTGAATGACCACAACCATGGAGAAACTAGTTGCACAATTTACCACAAACACGGAAGTCCATAACCAAGGCGCAATAAACCATTTAGTACCCCAAGAACCATCTCGCTCAAATTTTGTCACAAGGCCTAATCAGAAACGCATCATGTGTGCAAATAACTAACAGACCACAACCCACTGCAAGCATAAGGTAGCAATACATGGAACCCAGCATACACGAATAAGATCACTCTAACCGATGACACATCCTTCAAAAATACTTGTGTTGAGCAAATAAATCTGACTTAGTGTAGAATACACATCATTATTAGGCCGATCAATGGCCCCCAAATCAACCCTGTCCATCCATCAACACATAAATAACCCTCCAAAATTCCATTAATACCTAACTATAACCCATACTATTAGCTATCTGACTCAGGCCCTATTTCCACAGTCCACAACCAAGAATACTCCACCTTTTGAGACACCAGTCTCCAAATCACAAAAATACAAAAATCTCCATATCCGATCCCGACTCGACCACTCAAATGACTAACGCATCCCTTAATCATGGTCATTCCATGAGAAATACTTCTAAATTCTTCCGTGCCATATTGCAAAATCTGAATATCAGTAGTTGATCAAGCAGACGAGTACCGCAATACCAATTATGAATCCGTAGGTCAAATGGTAAGACGTCTTCTGAAATGTGCACTCTACTTAGGTAATATCAAATAGTGCCAGCATTCTTCTAAACATCAGAAACCGTCAGTACTTGTCAAGAACTCATGAATTTCCTTCGAAGCTGAACAACAATCTTGTACAGGAAAACCTTGATCCCACACGTTGTACGCATCTATCATGCCATGATATGAAAGCACAAGAATCCCATTATCAACTCCGAGTGACCAACAGAATATATACTCAATAAACCAGAAACCATTCGATTCCCATCTAGGAGGAAATCGTAACATGCAACATACTCCTCATGTTTGTAGAAGACATCCGTCCCAAACCAGGGTAGAAATCATCGAGAAATCTTGAAACCCATTTGCACATAACCAAGAAATCAGAACTCTATCCCTCTTAGTCAACACAGTCAAGCAGGTCACCAAGCCCAATAGTATTGCCACAAAACACTTGTAAAGCCTCACCACATCAAAAAGATCCAAACGAACCGAACATATCTATTACCATGTTGATCCAACCTACTACCAAGCTGTCTTATTTCTCTAAGTTCCTTCCGAATTGCCTTGAACTTAACAATTCTCCTTGCTAGTATACCACGATCCTTACCTAGAGCTCACCCTAAGAGATCCTAGCATGAAACCACATCGTCCTAATGCCCATGAGCCGTTGTATTCCCTTTTAAGCACCCCAGAAGTACCACAACCCATATACCCAGTCGGAAGAGACCTTTGACTCTAAAGATGTTTCCTCAACCTCTTTAATACTGAAATGTAGAACCTCTAATGATACAGATATACCGCAAGTCTCGGCACCTTTCAATGAAAATCTCAGATCTTAGCCATTTACAAATCCATATATTCCTCAAATGCCACATGTAAATTTGAATCCATTAGAACCTTCACAAAAAATCATCCACTCTGCTCTAATCATAATTGCATTGCTCAAACGATCTGAATCTATGCTCCATTAGCACACCAACACCCAAAGAAGTAACCCGCACCTCTAAGCAACCAAGCGGGTCCCCTCAATTGTACCTATCCATTTGCACATTACATCCACGACAAATAGTAACCTAAATCATTCCAAGATTTCCAATATACCAATAAGGTGTAATACATCATGCATCCAGAAATTTCCTTGGTCAGGTGATCCTCAAACCGACCTCTTCAAGTCATAACTGATCCACAAACATGCCTCAAGAAAAAACTAATGTAATATATAATCATGCAACCCGATCGTCAACATACGACTCCCCAACATGGCTCGAAGCCATAGAACCCAGCATCCGATAACCCACAATGCCCTTACTCCATTACAGTCATAATCTCGCACTGTAATTCATCCAAATACTTCATGAAATCATGTAGCACTAATCATAAAAATAATTCAAATCATTTGCTAAACTCATATCCATCTTCATAATAGTCAAGTCAACTTCCTCTACCACTAAGGGATGTGGTGCAGTGGATGGGACTGCTCTTCCCTTAACCAGAGGTCTCGGGTTCGAGCCCTAGGTATGGAAAAATCCTTGGTAGGGAGCCCTGCCACCCGAAAGGGGCCCTACGCGGTGCGAATTCGGATACAGTCGGGCTCCAATGCGGGTACCGCACACCGGGCGAGAAACCAAAAAAAGACAGCTTCCTCTAGCGATCCAAACTCAAGTTGCAACATATATAAGCCACCGGTAGAAAGAGACTCTCCACGGAATCATCTTAAGAATCACACATCCTCAAAATATCCCGCAGGAGATAACCCACCTGCTTAGCCTCAAACTGACATTCCTCTAAGCCTTTTCATGGCCATAACCACTATGAAATTACTAAGTCTTCACGAGTGTAAACTCGTCAACAACACATAAGAATCTACTTCATCGCACAAATGAACAACATGAAAGATCCCTCAACACACTTATAACTTGAGATTTTACAACACATCAAGACAGAAATCAAGTACCAAATAGTCTTTTTCTTATCCCAAGCAAACTCTTCTCGTCACATCCAAGCCATCTAAACACATCACACGTTAATATAGTACCCATCATATAGCCATCCAACCACTCACTCAGCCACCAATCCCACTCCCAAGGACACTACTGGACATAGAAATCTAAAAAGCACATATTCGCACAACTCAAACAATCGAGCCCAAGCTGTGGTGAAAACCCGTACTCAAGTCCTCCAGACTAGCCTATCACCAAAATATAGAAAACACATCTCGTACCTTATTCATGTGATCACAAGCCACCAGTGCACAACTGATATAGAGCTCTAAACATAACACACGAGTGAGTGAAATAAATTCAAAGAGATACGCTTCAAGCAGAATCAATGTCGCACGATAAGGAAAGAAAGATGGGAAGTTTATCCTAGATGCCATGTAGCATCTCGAAGATTGGTACGAACGTTATTATACCGATCCGCAAGACTCTACTAGAGACTTACTCAAGACTCATAGAACATATGAACCCAGAGCTCTAATACAAACTTTTCACGACCAAAAATTCACAAGTCGTGAGGGCACCTAACCAACCCATTAGGTAAGCCAAATAACAACCTACACAACTCAAATATTAAAAATATGAGTCAATGAATAAAATAATTGAACTCAATACAAAATCTCAAGGATTGAAAGTACAAATCATGAGCTTCTAAGCCTTATAATATACAAAGTTGGTACAAAATCAATACATCATATATTCGAAGTATACATAAATAGATTTAAAAAAGTAAAGCTACTAAGGACAAGTGGAGGATATATCCGAAAAGCAGGTACATCTTTAATGTCAGCTCCCACCATACACGGAAACATTATCACCAAGATCTGCACGTATAGAGCAGAAGTGCAGTAGGAGTACAACCCACCCGATGTACTCAATAAGTAACAAACCTAACCTCACGTTGAAAGTAGTGGTGAGCTCAGAAGAAGGTTAGAGTCCAACACCAATAGCCAATAACAACTCTTTATAACATAATGAAGACCGTGCAAGTGAATAACTTAAAAGGCATTATGATCAACTCATTCACCGCCATGGGAAAATAGAAATGCTTTCCAAGTATAACATTCAAAGGCCAATTCATACCACTTGAATCAATTAAACATGTGTTTATAAAAAAGAAATGTATTTTTTCCAATTCACGATAGTAGATAAGAGTTTTCGTTTACCAAATAGCATCAGGAAAGTATGTCTCTATGCCTACATATAAATATACATGTCAAGTCATCAAATGTAATATACAATCTAGCATGAGTAAATTACATCTCTATGCCTATATGTCGAATATACATGTCAAGTAATTGAATGTCTAGCATGAGGAAAATGCATCTCTATGCCTATATGTCAAATATACATGTCAAGTAAATAATTTCATAGTGATATCATCAAGTACCCTCTAACGACCCGGCCGGTCGTTTTGAGAATTTAAGCTTTGTTCTGAGGCATAAGGTCTTGAACAACTTCATATTGTGTGTATCGGCTTGTGTGCATGGTTGAATTGAGCTAACAGATGATTCCAAGTCAAATTGGAAGAAGAAATCTAGTTTCGGAATTTTAAACGGTGAGAATTTGACCTGAATTGGACTTTTGAGTAAACGGCCCAGAATGAATTTTGATGATTCCAACAGCTTCGTATGGTGATTTTGGACTTAGGTGCGCATCCGGGTACAGATTTGGAGGTCCGTAGAGTAAATTGAGGCATTTCGGAAAAAGTTGGAAACGTTGAAGTTTGGAAAATGGAAAAGTTGGACCCATTGTTGACTTTTGTGATATCGGGGTCAGAATGTGATTCCGAGAGTTGAAACAGCTCCGTTATTTTATTTTGGACTTGTCCGCAAAAGTTGGCGTCATTCCGAGTTGATTTGATTAGTTTCGGTCCGAGTTTTGGAAGTTGGAAGATTTGAAAGTTTCTAAGTTCGATTCATGGTGTGATCCGTCGTTTCGGCATTTTTTGATGTGATTTGATACCTCGGGCGAGTCCGTGTTAAGTTATATGACTTGTTTGTGTGTTTAGAAGGGGTCCCGAGGGCCTCGGGTGTGTTTCGGGTGGGCTACAGGTCATTTTTCCCGTTTTTGGAACTGCTGTTTTTTTTTCTACTTCTGGTATCCTTGCATTTGCGAGGTTTTGGTTGCAATTGCGACTACCGCAATTGCGAGGTAGTCATCGCAATTGCGAAGATGAGCTACTGGGGACTGGGTCGCATTTGCGAAGAAAATCCCGCATTTGCGAAGCCCTCAAAGTTCGCATTTGCGAACTCCCTATCGCATTTGCGATGAGGACAGTACTATTCCAGGCTTCGCATTTGCGAAGCTTCCTTGACATTTGCGAGTTCGGCGCGACATCTGCAGCCTGCTAAAAGCTGGGTATTCCGAGTTTTGCTTCATTTTTTTCATATTTTTGAACCCTAACTCCGAGAGTGGGCGATTTTGAGAGAAGATATTCATGCCAAATCATTGGGCAAGTGTCTCTAATAAATTTCCAACTATATTTTTGTGATTATATCATAGATTTAACATCAAATTCATGAAAATCTAAAGGAAAGTTTAGGGAAAATTGTGAAATCTTTCAAAAATGTAAAATGATGATTTGAAGGACCAAATGGTATCGGAATTTGATAATTTTTGTATGGTTGAACTCGTATCGAAATGGGTATTTGGTTTTTTTAAAATTTGTGGGTTCTGAGGTGCCGGCTCGGGGTCGAGTTTTGGATCGATTTTTGGATTTTGTTAAAGATTAAGACTTTATGATCCAGAATAGTTTCTTATGTGTTTTATTTGTGCTTTGAAGTTAATTTAGTTATTGAGCCATCCGGAGATATTTTCACCCGAAAAGTGCATTTTAGAGTATCGGTGTGTCGTCTTTGAGGTAAGTATCTTGCCTAACCTTGTGTGGGGGACTTCCCCTTAGGATTTGAGTCTTCTACGTGGATTGTAGTCCATGTACGCGAGGTGACGAGTGCGTGTTCGGACTTATTTTTGGAAAGGTTGCCTTTTAGGGTTCTTAGGTCTTTATATTCACGGTGTATGAATGTGTTCTTGACCTGGCTGAGTTTCCTATAGTTTCACCTCTACATGCTTAATTGGAATTAATTGCTTCATGATTCACTCTTATCGCCTAATTGACTCCTATTTGATTAAATTGAAGAATTTTGCATTTCCTATTGTTATGCTATCTTTTTCATAGTTGTTGTCTTATTTGAGAATCATCGTTATCCTTCCTAAAAATTTGTTTAGTCTTAAGTGGAGCTAAAGATCATCTCTGCTTAATTGAATGGTCGAATATCCTCGAAATTGTCCAATCTTAGAAGAAGTTAGATAACCTATGTCCTTGTTGACTTGCCCTTATTTGGGACTATTTGACTCGTGTTGATTTCCTAGTTATTGACTTGTATATTGTGGGATCGTCGCTATATATTAGTTTTCCCGTTGTTGAACTGTTCCCTTTATGCCAGCATTCTTTCTGTGGTTATTCCTTGTGAGCTGGTTCTGCCGTTTTCTTGCGATTTTCAGTCCTTAAGTTGATTTACTTGTATTATTGTCATTGTTGTTGTTTTATGTATTGTGGTGATGTACGAGCTTTCTGTTGTGTTGTGACTGTTGTTTCTGTTGGTTGCGCTGCATGTTTACTTTGGGACTACGGATCGGTGTTTCGGGAGATCCCCCTGCATATTTACTTTTGGGACTACGGGACTGCACCCGGGAGATTCCCCTGCACATATATTGATTTTGGCTGTAGTGCGGGATACCAAGAGATCCCCAGCACATATATTGAGGATACCAAGAGATCATCGGGATATGTAGAGATCCATAGTACATATATTGAGGATACCAAGAGATCCTCGGGATACCAATAGATCCTCGGGATACCAAGAGATTCCTAGCACTCATATTTACGTTTGGGACTACGGGACGATATCCTGGGAGATCCCCTGTTAAAATCATTGTGTTTAGAGCTGATGTTTTCATTGATCCTATCCCTGTGTAAACATTATAGGTGTTGTCCGTTCCATTCCTTATACTTACTAGTTGGTGCGAACTATGTTAGGACACTTGCACAAGCATACACGTGGTTAATCACCCTTATCGGGTAGGAGGCTCTTTGAGATTTCTGAGTATAGACGCACCCCTTGTTTATTTTCCTTCCATGTGAGAATGACTATTTGGGCACATGAGTTGTCAGTATGATTATGAGGTGTGATGAGGGCACAGAATGCCAAGTGTTAGGGTTCAGGTATTGAGACCCGTATTGTATGACTATGAGATGAGGTGTCACAAGGTGACTTATATTCGGAGGATTATCTTTTTGGAAAAGATTATATTTGAAAGCATTATTTTGAAATAAGCTCTTTTGAAAAGAACACTTATTTGAAGGAAGCATATTTCAAACCATTTTTATCACTTGAAAAGAGTTTGATTATTTGATTGATGCTTGCTGGTTAAGACTCAAGGTGAAGGTTGCCGTAGTTGCTGAGCTATGACTTGTCCTTACTGTATTTGTGATTTCGAATTTGGGTTGTATTTTTTGTTCACTTTTATGAGCTTTATTATGGTTTTCCACTATTATTTGTTGTTTCCTTTCCTTATTGTAGTTTCTGTATTGTGTGAAAGATCTAGTCTTTATATAGATATCATGTTCGTTTTCTTTTTCTATGCTTATACTTGTTCTGCCTATTGCACCAGTGGGTGTCTTGACTGTTCCTCGTCACTACTCCACCGAGGTTAGTCTTGATACTTACTGGGCACCGCTGTGGTGTGCTCATACTACACTTCTGCATATTTTTTTGTGCAGATCCAGGTATTGTTCGCTAGTAGCTGTGCTGATTCTTGCCGAGGAGACTCAAGGTAGTCCTGCTGCTGCGTCCGTAGGCTTCAGAGTCACCTTCCTATTTTATATTCACACCGTTGTACTTATTTCCATATGGTTGTGTTTAGAAGTTGTAGCGAAACTCTGTAGAGCATATGACTTGTACTACCGGATTTTGGGAATTATAAATTTTGTAGAGATTTCTGCTTCAAGACTGTTAAATTTTATTTATTATTATAGTATTTCAGCATGAGTTAGGCTTACCTAGTCCCTAAGACTAGGAGCCATCACGATACCCAAACGGAGAAAAAATTGGGTCGTGACATACCCTCACTCTCATCACACTCAAGGTGCCTGGCTTTATGCTCCCACTCCATCACACACAGAATCACTTAGAACTCTACAGGCTCCTGGCTCAAAAGCCCCTCACCTAAGCACGTGTATATATATCATTATGCCTGCGCTCACTACTAGTATGTTAGACTCCCGAGGGGTGGATCCTGCTCAAGCGCTAATCAAAAGCCATTATGACCTGTTGCAGCATGTAGCCCAATCCAAATATTAATAAAGCCAATAAAACGTGTTGCGCCGTGCAACCCGACAAAATAACAATAAAGCAATAAGGCCTGTTGCGGAATGCAAACAGATCCAAATAACAATAAAGACAATAAGACATGTTGCGGAGTGCGACCCGATCCAGTGATAATAAAGCCATAAAGCCAATATGGCCTGCTGTGGCGTGCAGCCCGTTCCAAATAACTCTCTCTCAACATTGCTCTAAGGACCGCCTCAGTCATCACCCTCTCTAGTCTCAAGGGCTTACAATCTCATGTCACTCAGCCAAATAGTACTACATATGGAAAGTAACAACGACGTATGATGTAACAACAAATAATGAACAGACACTCAGATATGATATACAAATGAAGAATCATGACTTAGTGTATAATTACAGTTAAATCAGATAACCCAAAATAATAGAAATAATCTCATTACGTCTCAACCAAATAATCACATAGCCTAAATATGATTTCTAACAGGAATTCAACTCAGATAATCAAACAAGTAAGGAGAACATGGATATAACAAGATATAGCAGCAAAACAAGTTCGGTAATACTCTAAAAGTCAACTCGGATCACGATTACCCTGTTGCACGTCCAGTCGCCCATCACCTAACATGTGCGTCACCCAACACATTACAAAATACATAGTTCCCATGGATAACTACCCTCAAATCCAAGTTTAGAAATGTTACTTACCTCGAACAGGCTAAATGAAATACCGAGCAAGAAAATAATATTCTAGAAATACAATCTTGTGCGAATCAACCTCCGTACGACTCGAAACTTGCAAAATGAAACTCAAAAAACATCAACTAATGAAATAGAAAACAAACCAAAACGATATAGATTGAATCTTTAATTAAAAACTCCAAGTCAACCTACGCCCGCACCTCGGAACCCGACAAAACTCACAAATTTCGATAACCCTGTAGACAATAAATTTGCGTCAAGAAAATAAAATCAAGACCGAAAATATTGCAACAATCGTAGTATTTGATTTCAAATATTTGAGTGTACAATCTCTATGAATCCTCTGATTCTTCTTTCCAGTAGTAAATAAATTCAAGGGCCTTTGAGCTTGATCTTGAATCTATATTTGTTTCCACGAATGATGATCTTGTTCTTGAGCTTGAGCTTGAGCTTGATTGCTTGAACTTGACCTTGATTTGTTCTTTGTTCTTGAACTTGAACTTGATTTCTTCTTCGTTCTTGAGCTTGAACTTGATTTCTTGAACTTGAACTTGAAGCTTGGAACTTGTGGAAGAATTTGCGGCGTTTGATCCACGAGCTCTTTCTTGCTTCTTGTTATAACTTTTGGTTTCTTTTTTGAGTTATGAAGACCCCTATTTATAGTTGTGGAAGGGAGGAGTCATGATAAGAACAAACTCTTTCCGACCAATCAAATTGAAGTGTGACATGGCCGCATTTGATTGGCCAGAACATGTCACTTGCACACGTGGCACGATTTCATTGGCCTTTTAGTGTGACTGAGCATGCCTTGTCATTTTGACACGTGGCATGATCCTATTGGCTCTTCCGTTTGACTTGGCGTGCCACGTCATTTGACACGTCGCACCAAACTGGGCCTTTAGGAAAATGTCATCACGGACTTAATGAAGTGGGCTCATCACTTTAGCCCAATTAAATGGGCTAGCCCAATGGATTAAGACTTATTTATTTAATCCATATATATTGGACTTACATACTTAATTCAATTATATTATCCCATATATTTATTTGAACCTATATATCTTGAATTTAAAATATAATCCAAATTATTTTATGAATTTAATTTTAATAAAATTCATATGCCTACAAATGCCCCCTACTTCAAGACTTGTTAAAATACAGACTTACGAATGCTATACAGACAAGGCTTGAAGTATGATTCTGCCAACATTTCATTTAAACATTTTTATCCCTCCCTTTTGAAAAGCTTACATATGACTATTATTGAATGATGTCTCAACAATAAATTCATGAAGCCAGATGCTCACGTGAGATAATTGCCATCATACCAAGAATTGTGCTAAAGTCAAAGTACCATATCCCTTTGTTACCTTTTTTTCATGAACACGTAGATATCAAGTAAACATATTGCTTTGTCTCCAATCTATATTTGAAGTCTTTTATCTCCTGCATTTAATTCACATAACATCGAAACCCTTTCCTGCTTAAACTTGGACAATTCGCTTGTCCAATCCTTCAGAAAGACGAAGCCGCATTACTGTCACAGCTAGTCAAATCCTTCTAGGATACAAATCGCAACCATCCCACATCGTGTATAACTTATTAGTGTCTCCTCTCCAAAATCTATATAAACCCCATACTACTTCATCAATTGAGCATTAATCTTTGGTTCTTGCAAGCCACTCTGAAAAGCAGTATCGAGAAGGTAATTTACTTATTTTCTTTTGCGTTTTCTTTGCTTTTTTTTTTCCTCCTTTTTGTAGGTCAACGAGAAAGATATGTTCTTGTTCAACAAGATGATCCACGCATGAAGAAGGCGGTCTCAAGGTGTGAGGGGATGGGTACTCATCCTTGCCCAAATATCGAAGGAATTACTTTCATGGCCCGATTCTTGGAGAGATTACTCTCAATGTGGCTCGATTCTTGGAGAGATTACTCTCAAATGGCCCGATTCTTGGATAGATTACTCTCAAAATGGCCCGATTCTTGGAGAGATTACTCTCAAAATGGCTCGATTCTTGGAGAGATTACTCTCAAAATGGCTCGATTCTTGGAGAGATTACTCTCAAAATAGCTCGATTCTTGGAGAGATTACTCTCAAAATGGCCCGATTCATGGAGAGATTACTCTAAAAATGGCTCGATTCTTGGAGAGATTACTGTCAAATGGCCCGATTCTTGGAGAGATTACTCTCAAAATGGCTCGATTCTTGGAGAGATTACTCTCAAATGGCCCGATTCTTGGAGAGATTACTCTCAAAATGGCCCGATTCTTGGAGAGATTACTCTCAACATGGTCCGATTCTTGGAGAGATTACTCTCAAAATGGCCCGATTCTTGGAGAGATTACTCTCAAAATGGCCCGATTCTTGGAGAGATTACTCTCAAAATGGCCCGATTCTTGGAGAGATTACTCTCAAAATGGCCCGATTATCGGCGAGGCCAACTTAAGGTGCAAAGGGACTCATATGTCCACCTTAAGATTGGAAAGTTATAGTTCCTTTTAAGGACAAACCCACGAAGAGGCCAACTTAAGGTGCAAAGGGACTTATATGTCCACCTTAAGATTGGAAAGTTATAAAGCTTCAACTTGAAGGCAACATCGACATGAACACTTGGAAAACTTTGAAGATTTGGCGGACTTTGCAGACTTCAACTCGAAGATTCAGAGGGCTTAAACAATTCAACTTTAAGATCGGCGAATTTGAAGACTGAAACTTGAAGACCGCCGAACTTGAAGACTTCAACTAGGGGGCTTAAATATTTCAACTTTAAGACCGGCGAATTTGAAGACTTCAACTTGAAGACCGACGGACTTGAAGACTTCAACTTGGGGGCTTAAATATTTCAACTTTAAGACCGGCGAATTTGAAGACTTCAACTTGAAGATCGACGGACTTGAAGACTTCAACTTTGAGACTTGGAGGGCCTAAATATTTCAACTTGAAGATCGGCGAATTTGAAGACATCAACTTGAAGACTGACGGAGTTGAAGATTTCAACATGGGGACTTCAATTTGAGTACCGACGGACTTGAAGATATCAATTTACCATGGAGGGTTGCCCCTTTTAAATCAAATGAGATCAAAGTTCCACAAGAGGATGGCATTTCAGC
This sequence comes from Nicotiana attenuata, assembly GCF_001879085.1. Taxonomy (NCBI): domain Eukaryota; kingdom Viridiplantae; phylum Streptophyta; class Magnoliopsida; order Solanales; family Solanaceae; genus Nicotiana; species Nicotiana attenuata. Next base: position 62,054 of record NW_017671938.1, on the reverse strand, counting down.
TTGATTTTGCATTCCTCCATACTTCACTCGGACAACAATTGGGGCAATATGTATCTTCTGAACTTATGCGACTGAACTTAGAATGAAACTCTAAGCTGCCCACGTACCTCGGTGAAGAGGATCAAGTCATACCGTAGTTCAGACAGGGTAGTTTTTTTTTCTTTTCTTCTTCTTTTTACGTCCTAACTTTTGCCTAGGCCGCCTCTTTCGAAGTTTTCAACCTAGCGGACTTTTGTTTGGGGGTCGTACACAGCTTATACTCTTGCGGGCCAGGAGTGTAGCAACATGCAGTTTAGGCTCGTGCGTCAAGGAGCGTCATGACTTGCAATTTAGGCTCGTACGTCGAGGAGCGTTATGACTTGCAACTTCATGGATAATACTTCTTCAAAAACTTGCCGTTGATAGGGCCGATTCTCATACCATCTGCATCAACCAGCTTGTAAGCCCCACTTGAGTAAGCTTCATGTACGACATATGGACCATCCCATTTTGAAGTGAACTTCCCTACAGGTTTATGGGAAGTAATTATGGGTCTTCGTACGGCAAGGACTTCATCTCCTACTTGAAAGGATCTCAGACGAACTCTTTTATTGAAGGCGCGAGATAATCGAGCTTGATAACATTCAAGACTCTGTTGAGCTTCCAATCTCTTTTCCTCAAGAGCTTCCAACTCTGCTAATCGAAGTCGAGCATTTTCTTCATCAGTGATCCCTTCTTGAATAGCCAATCGTAACGAAGGTATTTGACGCTCAAGTGGCAAGACGGCTTCGACTCCATAAACGAGTGAATAAGGAGTTGCCTGTGTTGAAGTGCGGTGAGTCGTCCTATATGCCCATAGAGCTTCTTCCATACGGTCATTCCAATCTCGTTTGGATTTGGAGACGACTTTCTTTAACAAATTGCACAGAGTCTTGTTGAATGCCTCAGCTAGACCATTGGCGGCAGCATTGTACATCGAAGAGTTATGTTGCTTGAAGCCAAAGAGATCAAAAATCTTGTTCATCAGCCTATTGTCGAATGGCTTTCCATTATCCGTTATTATGTAACGAGGAATGCCAAAGCGATAAATAATGTTTACTCGGATGAAACTTGCAACATTTTCCTTCTTTACTTCCTTAAGAGCAACAACTTCAGCCCATTTTGAGAAGTAGTCAGTTGCAGCCAAGATGTATAGGTGCCCGCCAGAGGACTTTGGTAGTGGTCCAACAACATCCAATCCCCAAGCGTCAAACGGCTAGGATGCAACAGTCGAGTGCAACACTTCAGGAGCATGATGAATAAAATTTGCATGGAATTGACAAGCCTTGCATCTTCGAGCGTACTCCAAGCAATCTTTTACCATCGTTGGCCAATAATATCCCATCCTTTTTGTATGGAAGTGGAGCTTTTGTCCGGACTGGTGTGATCCACATACCCCACAATGTGCCTCTTGCAAAGATTGGAGAGCTTCTTCTTCTCCTAGGCATCGCAAGAGTACTCCCTCGAACAACCTTCTGTATAGAGTATCCTTGTAGTAAAGGAAGCGAGGTGCACGACGACGGATTTCAGTCCTTCGCCTCGGATTTTCTGGAAGTATCCCATAGCATAAGTAGTCGATAATGGGTTGTCGCCATTCTTCTTTCTCAACTTCAGAAACAGCAACAAGATGCTTGAGTTCGTTTTCTTCACCTTCAACTTCATTTGGCGGCGGTACTACCCATTTTTGGCAGACGGTAACTTGCACTTGGTCAGGCAGGGCTAATGATGAAGCTAGAGCAGCTAAAGCATCAGCCTTCTTATTTCTTTCCTTGACACATGCTGAATAGTCACATCACCGAGCCACCCCATCAAATTTTTTGCGTAATTATGATATGGGCGTAGTTCAGGCTTCTTGACCTCGTAACTACCCAAAAGCTGATTGACCACTAACTGGGAGTCACCAAAAACTTGCAATTGCAATTGCTTCATATCAACGGCCATTTCAAGCCCAAGTATTAATGCTTGATATTCAGCAACATTGTTGGAACAGAGTTGTGTCAAGGTGAAGGAGTAGGTCAAGACTTCACCTTGAGGAGCGACAAATACTACGCCAGCCCCGGCTCTCCCACGATGCGCAACACCATCAAAGTACATCTTCCATGGAGGTTGAACTTCAACCACCATTGCTTCCTCATCAGGTAGTTCATCAGTTAGCTCCCAGTCATCAGGTATCAGATGATCTGCCAAGAAGTCTGCTAATGCTTGTCCTTTTACGGCCTTTTGAGGGATGTACAAAATCTTGAATTTTTGAAATTGGAGGTACCATCTCGCTAGTTGATCACTAAGAACAGGTTTTGACATCACGAACTTGATGGGATTTGCTTTAGAAACGAGACGGACAACATGAGCTTGCAAGTAGTGCTTCAACTTTTGAATTGAGAAGACTAGCGCCAAACACAACTTTTCAATTGGCGAATAATTAAACTTGTTAGGTGTCATCATCCCGCTCAAGTAGTAAAGGGAGTTTTCTTTCCCCTCACTATTTTCTTGGGCCAACAGTGCTCCAACAGACCTTTCTTGTGCCGCAATGTATAGTATCAATGGCTTTCCAGGTATAGGGGCTGCTAAAACTGTAGGCTTCATCAAGTAGGATTTAATGATCTCAAAGGCATTACTGCATGCTTGGTCGCATTGGAAAGGGACACCTTTCTTCATAAGGCGACTGAATGGTTGACACCTCCCAGCTAGGTTCGAGATGAATCTCCTAAGGTATGCTAACTTTCTTGGCAGACTATTCAATTCATAGATATCTCGAGGCTCAGGCATTTTCAAAATGGCATCCACTTTGGCTTGATCAATTTCGATCCCTCGATGCGGACAATGAAACCAAGGAACTTTCCAGAAGTAACTCCAAAGGCAAATTTCAATGGATTCATCCTATGTTGGTACCTCCGGAGCAATTCAAATACCATCCTCAAGTCCTTCAAGTGGTCGCCCTTTTCTCTTGATTTCACCACCAAGTCGTCAACATAGCATTCGACATTCTTGTGGAGAAGATCGTCGAAGATATTCTGCATAGCCCTTTGGTAAGTAGCACCAGCGTTCTTCAAGCCAAAAGGCATTACCTTGTAGCAATAAATACCCTTTGGGGTACGGAATGCAGTAAGCTCTTCATCTTTTGGTGCCATGCGTATTTGGTTATAGCCTGACGAACCGTCCATAAATGACATTGCCTCGTACCCAGTAGTAGCATCGATCATCTTTTCTGGAATGGAAGCGGGAACTCATCTTTCGGACATGCATTATTAAGATCCCTAAAGTCAACGCACACTCGAATCTGGCCATTTTTCTTCCTTACAGGGACAATACTTGAAACCCATGTTGGGTATTTAACTTCACGAATAAATCCAGCTTCGATGAGTTTGTTAACTTCTGTTTCAATCAAGGGAACCAAGTCCGGCCTAAAACGCCTTTGGGCTTGTTTAACAGGACGAGCACCATTTTTGACTGCAAGGTGATGGACTGCTACTTTTGGGTCCAAGCCAGGCATCTCTTTGTAACTCCAAACAAAGACATCCCTGAACTCTTTGAGTAACTCAATATAAGTGCTCTCTTCATCAGCTTCAAGTAAAGCACTTAGGTAGGTAGGTCTTGGTTCTTCATCGGTGCCAAGGTTAACTTCTTTTAAGGCATCAATTGTCGTTTTTACTCCTTCTTCAAGTTCAGGCGGAGCATCTTTCGCATCTTTATCTTCATGAGGGTCCCCATCATTGAAGGATATGTGACATCACGGCGAAATATCATCCAATTCCGCATTAACTTCCATTGAAGATGGAATGCCATTCTCGACTTGTACAGTAACATGATACGAAGAACCCACAATTTCTTCGTCTTCATCACGTTCCTTAGTATAGACCACAGTATATGGCTTTACATTCAGTACTTCTTTACACGAAACCACAAGTTTTGTTTGTCGCCTCATTCTAGAAGGAACCAAACTTTGGAAATCCTTAGAGATCTCTTGGATTTTGGGTGAAGTGGGTGTTCTTATGCTTTGGAAATTTCTCCGGAACTTGTTCCCCTTCTTTAGTGGACCCAATCTTTCAAACACGGAGGTCCTCGCAGGTGATCTTCCAAGTCGATCAAAGACAGAAGGCTTGTTAGAAGTGGCTGATTCATCTTCTACAATGATATAATTGCTGCTCGCCCTTCTTATTGAAATGCGCACTGGTGACGGTTGCTTGTATCACAAACCTTCACGTGGTTGCCTCGTTGCAGCTTCTTATGGGAGCTTCCCTAACTTTGATGGCTCATTGGGATTGTATCCAGCTTTTGTAAATAGCTTGTAAGCGTTAGGATCAAAACCTTCATCTATTCGCTTTGTAGGGAGTGCCACATTCTGCAAATGATTTTGGGCTACAAACCCTGCAAGCGGCATTGAGGACGACTTTACTCCCTCAATTCGTTTGACCGGAAGAGTTAACTCTTTTGGCATGTTGGTTTGGATATTATATGATTTGCCCTCGTCTTTCTTCGTTTTAGGGACATATTGGAGCGCGGGACTTACTTTCTTTCCATAGGACACAATACTCCCTTTATGAGATTTATTCATGTTGGCAGGTACCTCCTTTGTAACAGCTTTGGCTTTACCAATAGTCACCTCAGCTTTTTTAGTTATGGGTTCGTCATTCTTGCTTTTCATACCATCATCAGCTTTCAGCTCCTTCACAATGCAGTTCTTCAAGTAGAACTTTGCATCGGCGAAGTGTGACTCAGCCTCGGTGAATGGCTCATCATCAGCAACTATCGTCTTCTCGACTTCAGCCTCGTAGTATTTTAAACATATGGTAGGTAGATGGAACAACTTTATCCTCATTTATCCAAGGCCTCCCAAGTAAGACATTGTATGAAGTCTTCGCGTCGATCACATGCAGCTATGCACTTGATTGCATATCTTCAATAGTGATTCCAAGCCTGATCGCGCCTATGGCTCTTTGCCCCCCTTGGTTCAATCCTTGGATCATCACACGACTTTCTGAGAGTTCGTTCATGGGAATACCAAGTTCTTTCACAGTCTGGATTGGCAAAATGTTCACTGAGGATCCTCCATCAACCAAAATCTGATTTACCCTTTCATCGCGCATATAGCCAACCAGGTACAATGGGCGGTTATGAGGAGTGTCACCTAGCAAAAGATCGTCATTTGTGAACGTGAGCTTTTCCTCACAAGCATTAACTTCTTGAGGAGTGGGCTCAATAGGCTTTTCCGAAGATGGTGCCAACAGTAGGTCATCACTCTTTTCTTCCCCTTTGTCAGCGTGGCAACAAGAGGCATCAATGCCCTCATGGGAAATCTTCGTGCGGAACCAACTTAGTAAAAACTCCTCCAAGGTCACTGGATTTCGTGGCTTTTGAGGGTGGTGCATATCCACTTTTGCTTTCTTCAAATGCCTAATTGGATTCTTTTTAATCGGTCTTTTTACCATCATTTTCCTTGTTGGTTGTTCCACTGATTCTTTTCGTGGGCTCCTTTTGTGGCGCCTACGATTAGTCACATACGTCCAACCTTCATCATCATCAGGTTGGTTGACTTTAGCTTTGTCGCTCTCCAGTAATTCTTCATTTTTACTTTCTTTAAAACCATATAATTCATCCGAACTGAATGAGCCAAAGGTGATAGAGACTTGGTTTGCGCTTTCTTTCTCATCTTCAAGCACGATCTTCTTTTCGCGAGCCAAGTCCATGACTTTATCCTTGAAGACAAAGCACTTCTCCAGAGGGTGGCTTACTAGTCGGTGATATTTGCAGTAATTTGGGTCATTTGTTTTCCCAGCTTCATTTGGCCGCTTCATCTCTGGAAGCTCAACAAGATTTAACTCAAGGAGTTCTTCAAAGATAGCTGGCACATCGGAATCTAGAAATGGGTACTATTTCTCTTGCATTTCTTTTAAAGTCAACTTTCCACTTGGCTTATCGTGAAAAGAAGTGGATTTCATACTTTGCTTTTTGCTCACCTTCATCGTGAACTTCATAGGTGACGTATTGACATTCATAGCTTCTTTGCTTTCAGACATGGGTACGAACTTGCCCCACTTCCTAACTTCTTGCTTCTCATTCCCTTTGCGAGGTTCATAGATGGGCAGCCTTTTCATTTCCAGCGGAGGCCATGCTCAATTCCATGTCATGGGCACGAGTTGCAAGTTCATCAAATGTGCCAGGCTTGATACCTTGCAAGATGTAGCGCAATCCCTAATGCATGCCTTTGGATGCACATCTCTATGCCCGAAGCTTCACTAAGCCTGTCTTTGCTGTTGAGGTTCCTCACCGATTGATAAAGTCGATAACTGGTTCCCCCTTTCGTTGACGAGTATTTGTAAGTTCTATCATACTCACAGTACGTCTCGTACTATAAAAGCGATTGAGGAAACACTTGCTCTAGTTGATCCCAGATGTCGATAGATCCAGCTTGGAGGTCCATGTACCAGTCAAAAGCATTTCCTTTAGTGAGCGGACAAACTGCTTGATGAAGTAATCTCCATAAGTCCCAGCATTATTGCGCTCTCCACGAAGTGCGCAACATGTTGCTTTGGGTTACCTTTACCATCAAACTGTTGAAACTTCGGAGGTTGATAGCCAGCAGGCATCTTCAACATATTGACCCTTGCAGTGTACGGATTTGCATATGTAAGGGAGATTTGGCAACAACTGCATATTTGTTCTTAATGGTTCCTTCAATGAACTCCTTCAGTTGATCGATTAGAATCATTCCCTCAGATGAGACAGGATAGCCTTAGTGGGTGCTGCTTGTCTTGGAGGAGAGTCACTCTCTAGAACTTCTGGGAGCTTGCCGGGTGCATGGTAGATTCTTCTTCCATCAAGATTCCACCCTGTTTGTTAGCTTGTCAATTCTAGCCTCTTGATTTTGCATGCATTTGGTCAAGCCAGCGATTGCTTCCGTCAAGTTTGCAAACTGCTCCTCCATAGATGAAGTGTTTGTCACCATGGCTTGCATGATTGTCGTGGATGACGAGAGTATTCACACAGATTGATCCTTGATTGGCTCATGCTATGTGGTGTAAGTGGGGAGGATCCATCACTTGAAGCATCATCATCTTTCTTCATGGCAGAGTGCTTGGATCCGGAGAGGTCAAGCAGAGCAAGAGTTTTCTTGATCTTTTCAGCAACATCGCTTCCTCCTTCAGATGCATTTATGGAAGATCTTTCTCCTTTTGAGGATGAAGATTCGAAAACAGGGGTTGACGTGGACGCACTTGGGTGCTTGTTGTCCTAAAGAGCTTGCTTTGCTCCTCGTAACTGGTCCGAAGCTTCTAAAGGTGAAATCGAGGATGCTTTCCACATCAGCATACAACCTGGAGTTAACAGCTTTGGTGGAAGTTGAATCGGAGTTGATTTTCTTTGAAGCCATTTCAATGTTCTTGAATTTTGGTGATTGAAAAGTTGAGATGAGAGGTAGAGATTGCCCACGGGCGTGCCAGAATTTGAGACAATAAATTTGCGTCAAGAAATAAAAATCAAGACCGAAAATATTGCAACAATCGTTAGATTTTGATTTCAAATATTTTGAGTGTACAATCTCTATGAATCCTCTGATTCTTCTTTCCAATAGTAAATAAATTCAAGGGCCTTTGAGCTTGATCTTGAATCTATATTTGTTTCCACGAACGATGATCTTGTTCTTGAACTTGAGCTTGAGCTTAATTGCTTGAACTTGACCTTGATTTGTTCTTCGTTCTTGAACTTGAACTTGATTTCTTCTTCGTTCTTGAGCTTGAACATGATTTCTTGTACTTGAACTTGAAGCTTGGAACTTGTGGAAGAATTTGCGGCGGTTGATCCACGAGCTCTTTCTTGCTTCTTGTTATGACTTTTGGTGTCTTTTCTGAGTTATGAAGACCCCTATTTATAGTTGTGGAAGGGAGGAGTCATGATAAGAACAAACTCTTTCCGACCAATCAAATTGAAGTGTGACATGGCCGCATTTGATTGGCCAGAATATGTCACTTGCACACGTGGCACGATTTCATTGGCCTTTCAGTGTGACTGGGCATGCCTTGTCATTTTGACACGTGGCATGATCCTATTGGCTCTTCCGTTTAACTTGGTGTGCCACGTCATTTGACACGTGGCACCAAACTGGGCCTTTAGGAAAATGTCATCATGGGCTTAACGAAGTGGGCTCATCACTTTAGCCCAATTAAATGGGCTAGCCCAAAAGATTAAGACTTATTTATTTAATCCATATATATTGGACTTACATAATTAATTCAATTATATTAGCCCATATATTTATTTGGACCTATATATCTTGAATTTAAAATATAATCCAAATTATTTTATGAATTTAATTTTATTAAAATACATATGCCTACAAACCAGTTACATTACGAGTCAAACCATACTAATTTCACTTGAATCCGACTCCGAATCGATGTTCAAAACTCAATTAATCATTTTAGGAAAGTTTAGAGAAAAACCCAAAGTCGAAGATAGAATCATGGAATATAATCAACATCGAGTCAAAGACAATTACCCCAATTCATGATGTGAAAATCTTCTCCAAAATTGCCCAAATCTATGCTCCCTAACTAAAAATATGATTGAATGAACAAACTCTGCAAATATAGAATATGCCCAACATTTCTGCTTATGCGGTTGCTTAGTCGCATTTGCGACCTCCGCTTCTGCGATATAAATCTCGCATCTGCGAGAACCACAAAACCCAGACAGAATCGCATTTAAGGAAAATACTTCCCATCTGTGAACTTGCAGATGCAGCACAACCATCGCATTGCGCACACGCCCCAGCTCCCCTAAATCGCATATGCGAACTCCCTAGCGCATCTCCATTAGATCTTCTGCGGTCAGACTTTGCAATTGCGGACTCTGCTCCCGGTACATAATTTCTGCTTCTGTGCCTCCTGTTCCGCTTCTACGGCTCTGCACCTGTGCCCATAACTCCACATGTGCGATCACACCAGGACCACTACCACAACCAACATAACCAATATGATCAAAAATGATCTGAAACTCACCCCAGCCCCTCGGGATCCCTTCCGTGCATACCAACTAGTTCCAAAATATAATATGGACTTACTAAAGGCCTCAAATAATACATAACAACATCAGAAACCATGAATCACACCTCAAATAAAACTTAATGAAGTTTTGAACTTTCAACTTTCAAAACTCGTGCTACACCATATCAAATCAACTCGGATTGGTCTAAAATTTTGCACAAAACCCCTAAATTATACAATGATCCTATTACAGCTCCCGAAATAATAATCTGAATCTGATGTCATCAAAGTCAACTCTCGGTCAAACCTATGAACTTTTCTAACTTTCAGATTACCACCTTTCATCAATTAGCGCCAAAGCCATCTAGAGACATCCAAATACAAATATGCGCATACTCCCAATTCCAAAATTACCATCCGCACCTAACGAAATCATAAAAACTCAGATTTGGGGTCAATTACACAAAAGTCAAAGTTGATCAACTGTTCTAATTTTAAGCTTCTAAAATGAGAATCAATCTTCCAAATCAATCTTGAATCGCCCGAAAACAAAAATCGATGATTTATGCAAGTCAGATATACATCATACAAAGCTATTCATACCTAGAACCACCAAGAGAAATATAAAATTCTCAAAGCGACTTGTCTGGTCGTAATCATTCTCCTCTTTGTGAGTACCATAATTATGACTAATAATATTTTGTCGTTTGCCGTGCTCACGTTCATTAAGAGTTATTTTGCACTTCTATCAAATTTGCTTCACGGAATAGAAGCACAAGCGGGATGGACTTCATGATTTTTTGATCAAAAATACATTCATTTGCCTCAATCATCATTATATCTTCAATATGATACATTAGGACTTGAACCCAGTTCTTTACATATAAAAATGCGTGTTAGGCAATAATGCATTAGGAGTCAAACATAACTTATTCATAGTGCACTAGGACTTGAATCTGATGTCGTACCTTCATGGTGTGCTAGCACTTGAACCTATTATCTTACCCTCAGTCAATGGCATAATAGATCAAATTGCACTGGGCCTTACCCTCAAGACCTTATAGATATTACCGTTTTTATTTATAAAACCCAAGTAATACTGCTAAAGTCAACAAATAAAAAACATGACTTCTAAATTTTCCAAACAAAATTAATTAATAGGCACACTTGGAGCAACTACTCTTAGTGGTTTTAACTCTACAGTGCATCATGATTAGAGTACTTTAAAACTTCACCACTTAGTGCATAAATTATATGTAACGACACAGTTGGTCGTTTTGAGTATTTTGGCCTTGCTCTCCTATTTATTGTGTCCTATATGTTATATCATGGTTATGTGACTTGCCGAAGTGTTTGGTTTTGGTTTCGGGTGATGTGGGAGTGAAATGGGACACTTAGTCCCTAAGTTGGAGGCTTAAATTGAAAGAGTTTACTGGAGTTTGACTTTTGTGTAGACGACTCGAGAATGCAGTTTTGACAGTTCTGATAGCTCTGTATGGCGATTTGGACTTAGGGGCGTGTCCGATAATTGATTTGGAGGTCCATAGGCTGTTTGGGATTGACTTGGCGAAAGTTAGAAAGTTGAAGGTTTGGAAGGTTAAAAAGTTTGACTATAAATTGCCTTTATCGATATCAATGTCAGATTCTGATTTCAAAAGATGGAAGATGTCCGTTATATTATTTATGACTTGTGTGCAAAATTTGAGGTCGGTCGGATTTGGTTCGGTATGAATCGGCGTTAGTTTTGGAATTTAGATGTTCAGAGTATCCATATGTTTGAATTGGGTTTTGATTCGTAAAACCGATGTTGCTTGATGTGATTTTAGGCCTCGAGTAGGTTGGTTATATGTTTTTGAACTTGTTGATATATTCGAACGGGGTTGAATTGAAATTGGATCATTTTGGACTTGATTGATTTGATGAAGATGCTACTGTTCTGGTGCCATTGCACCTACGGATGATTTGGACATAGGTGCAAAGATGCCGATGTGAGGAGGCTCATCGCAGAAGCAGAGAGCCCACGGCAGGGTCACAAGTACGGATACCTGGGCACAGATGCGCATTCGCACATGCACCATTTCTTCTGTAGAAGCGGACCTTGGAGGGAATTGTGAAGGACCGCAGGTGCAATTGAATCTCCGCATAAGTGGGGTCGCAGAAGCGAGAAGCAGTCCATAGAAGGGAAGGGAGCTGAGGCTAAGTGACGGCCGCTCCCGCTATGAAAATTCCGCAGGTGCGAAGCAGCAGATGCGACTGAAGGCTCGCAGATGCGAAAGTTGTTAGGCAGAAATAGTAAGTTCGAGGGTTTAATTACATTCTTCATCTTTTGATCTAGAGAGCTCCGTTTGTGGCAATATTTCGAGGCATTTTCAAGGAAATCATCAGGGAAAGTGATTTTAGCTCGTATTTTGGCTATTATACATGAATCCATTATTATTTTTCTCATTTAATTAGTAATTGCAGTTGGAAAATTTGGGAAAAATTGTGAAACTTTGTAGACCAAAATTTTGGGATTTGAATGGCTATTTGAGGTTGGATTTGAGTAATTTTGTTATGGTTGAATGGGTGTTCGGATTTTGTAATTTTTTTCGAGTTCCGAGATGCGGGCTCGGGGTTAATTTTTTGAGTAGACTATTTTTTTATTAAAGATTGTAACTTTACTGTTCAGAATAGTTTCCTATGGTTTGTATTTATAGTATAAAGTTATTTTGGCTAGATTCGATGGAGTTGGATAATCGCGGAAAAGGGTTACTAGTGGATTGAGTTAGCGTGTTTTGAGGTGTCTTGCCTAACTTTGTGTGGGGAAATTACCCCTTAGGATTGGTGTTGTTTTGTTGTAGTTGTGGTATGTGGAAGTCGTGTACGCAAGGTGAAGAGTGTGTAGACAGGCTAATTGTGGTAATTGACCGGTTTTAGCTATGTAGATTCTTTCCATGTCTTTAATTTAGTTGCCATAACATGTAACATTCATCCTAATTAGTCTATCTTCACGTGCTTTACTTGACATTGTTAATACTTAACTCATATCTTGCTTGTTAATTGCCTTTACATGCTTAGTTGAAGGTACTGTTCTTTCATTTTCTTGTTAATTATTTAACAGTTGAGTTCCTTTACTTGAAGTTGTTATTTCTTGGGATATCTTATTGTTGAGTTATGGTGTCGAAGTTATAAAGGTCGTGATTCACATTGAGGAAAAGTTGTAAAGTGTTCTAAAACCATTATTTTTGAGTTATTCACTTTCGGTTGCTGTTGTTGAGACTCTATTATTGTTGACTTCTTAGGCAAGTTGTTGTATTGGGCATTTGATGTATAATTGTGATATTTTGTGATATTGATATGCATGCGGTGGTATAAGGATAGGGCCTGATACGGATGCGGTGAGATAAAGTGGGTTTGATACGTGTGTTGTCAGTAGGGGAACTACTTGAAGCCACACAGTGTGATAAGGTGGGCTAGAATACAAGTAGTTATTTCGGGAAAATGATTTTCAAATCTAAATGTAAGGCTCCCGCGGTGATGTAAGGAAAGATTGTTATTTGATTTGTGAAATGAGACTACGAGGCGGTACCCTTGTATTGATTCTTGTTGGTACCTTTCGTCTACATCAGTTGTGTTTTGTTTGCATCATTTCCTTGGCATTCTATTTATGTGTTTCTTTCGTATGTCTTATTGCCTTAGTCTCAATTTAGCTATTATTGTTGTATCTCTTCCTTGTATCATTTCCATTGCCTTCATTATCATACTATATTATACATGCTCAGTTTCTTTATTATTCCCAATAGTGTAACAACCCGACCGGTCATTTGAGTAATGTAGCCCCGTTCCCCCATTTGCTGCTTATTCTATGCTCAATTATTGTTATGTGACTTGCCCGGGTAGTTGGTGTGGTTCAGGAGGTGTTTCAGAATAAATCGTGACACTTAGTCCCAATGTTGGAAGCCTAAGTTTAAAGTATTTACCGGATGTTATGTTATGTGTAAATGGCTACGGAATGATGTTTTGATGGTTTCGGTAGCTCCCTATAGTGATTTCAGATTTTGGAGTGTGTTAAGATATTTATTTTCAGGTCCGTAGGCGATTTTTGCTTGAAATAGAGAAAGTTGGAAAATTTGAAGTTCGAAAATTTGAAAAGTTTGACCGAGAGTTGACTTTGGGGTTACCGAGTCATTAGGCTTGTATTGGGGTGTGATTCCTATTTTTGATGTTATTTGATGTAATTTGAGGGCTCAATTAAGTTCATATATTGTTTTAGGACATGTTAGTATAATTGGTTGATGTCCCGGGGGCCTTGGGAATGATTCAGATTGGAATCAGATTGAATTGTGGACTTAGATGTGCTGAAGCTAGGACATTGTTGGTGTGACCGCAGCTGCGAGGGATTGATTGCAGGTGCGAGAATTGTGACAGTCAGATTGAGTACTCCGAGAGTGTGAGGAAGTGAGGTTTTTATTGTGTTGCATCACATACAGTATGCATATTGGCATGTAGATTTATAGATGTCATATTCCTCATATAAGTCACACTTGGCATATTTTATCTGTGTTGAGCTTAACTGTTAAACCTGAAAACATGTCTACATTTCCTGTACTATGTACTAACAGATAATGAGCTTTTTTGGAGATATTATTGTCCTGTTTTCTGTCATTTCTGCACTGATAAACTTTGTATTTGTACTGTATTGGTTGATCTCGTCACTGCTTTCAGCCCAAAGGTTAGTTTTGTTACTTATTGAGGTTGTTGTACTCACACTACACTCTGCACCTCGTGTGCAAATCCAAGTATTTCGAGGCACGGTGGTTGTTGATCTTCGACTTCTAACCGTTCAGAGATTATCGAGGTTGCTGCTTTAGCATCCGCAAACCTTGACTCTCCTCCTCTATCTCTCTGTTTTACTTTCACTGTTCTACCTTCTTAAACACGCTTTCTGTGACGACCCAAAGGGTCTTCACCTGTTTTTAATTAATTTTGTACTTCCGAGGCCTTGAAAACCTCATTTAGAGTCGCCTCGATTTGCGTGCGCAGTTTGGGCACGTAGCCGGAAAGCTTAAATGTGAAATTCTATGAAAAATGCTAAATTTTGATGTTAAAATGAATAAATTTGACTTTGGTCAACATTTTGGGCAGACGGACCCGAACCCATGATTCGACGGTCCCGGAGGGTCCGTAGGAATATATGCATCTCGGGCGTATGCCGGGAATTGAATTCCGAGGTCCCGAGCACGAGAAATGAATTTTTAAAATAAATTGTTTAAGGAAATTTGAAATGAAAATCTATTAGAACGTGTTGGTATCGAGCCCGTATTTTGGTTCCGGCGCCCGGTACAGGTCTTATATATGATTTAAGATGTTTCTGTGAAATTTGGTGAAAAACGGACGTCGTTTGACGTGATTCGGACCTAAGTTGGAAAGTTTGATGTTTTATGAAGTTTGAAAGAATTCTCGGATTTTGAGGTTTAATTCGATGTATATGATGTTATTTTGGCGATTGATCGCGCGAATAAGTCCGTAGGATGTTTTTGAGGTTGTGCATATATTTGGTTTGGAGCCCCGAGGGCTCGAGTGAGGTTCGAGTAGGTTCCGGAATGCCTTAGGCTTAGAAAATTAGATGTTGCAGGTTCAGGAATTTGCAGGCCTCTGAACCCTCTAACGCGGTCCGCGAGAAATCGCGTGCGACCGCGGAGGAGCCAGCGCGGCCGCGGTTGCCTTTGTGCGGGGCGCGGTGGAGGCTGTGCGGCCGCAACGGCTTTGTGTGGTCCGCACAGGGTGCTGAACTGCAGGTCTTTAGGTAAGCCTGTGCGGCCGCGGTCCATTTAATGTGGTCCGCACAGGGGGTCTCAGAGAGGTATAAATAAACGGGATTTTCAGTCATTTTTCATTTTTCAAAACCCTAAAAACATAAGAGGCGATTTTTCAAGCAACCTTTCTTCTTCAAAATGTTGGTAAGTGATTTCTAACTTATTTTCTTCACTTCTTAACATCTTTTAACATGATTTCAACATACAAGCAAAGATTTTCATGGGGGAATTTGGGTGCTTTGGGTAGAACCTAGGTTTTTCAAAAATTGGGGATTCGAAACTCAATTTGAGGTCCGATTTCAAAACAAATTACATATTTGAGTTCGTGGGGGAATGGGTGATCGGGTTTTGGTTCAAACCTCGGGTTTTGACCACGTGGGCCCGGGGGCGATTTTTGACTTTTTGGGTAAAACTTGGGAAAAACTCATTTTCATGCATTTGGGGTTGATTCATTTAGTGTTTATTAATGATAGATACGGGCGAATTAGCGGTGGAATCACGGGGTAAAGTTATACTTGAGGCTTAAGTTGTGTGCAAGGCATTGAGGTAAGTGTTTGGTCTAACCCTAGCTTGAAGGACTAGGAGTTGAGTCTTATTTGCTGATTGCTTCTTGTTGAGTACGACGTATAGGCATGGTGACGAGTATCTATACGTTGGTGTCTAGCATGACCGCGAGTCTTTAAATTGTGAATAACTTGATTTGTTGTATTTCTCTTGCCTTGGTGATGATTCCTATTTGTTGTGAAAAGCTCGTGAAATGAAATGGTGACCTATGAATAATAAGGAGCATTGGCTCAAGTTACATTTCAATTGTGAACGTATATTAAATGGTTGAAACCCATTGGAGCATTGGCTCAAGTGGTAAAGTGAGATATGAAATAAAAGTGAAAGGAAGAGAAAGAGTATTTAAATTGTTCCCTTGCCGGGATATTGTTGTTTATTGATTATTTTCCCTTGCTGGGACGTTGAGATTATTGATGTTGTACCCTTGCCGGGATTTAATTGTTTAATTGTGTTCCTTTGCCGGGATTTCTTTTATTATTTTGTTCATTCCCTTGCCCCTTGTTTGTGATTGTTGTTTGGGTGAGGAAGAGTGTCAAAACACGAAGGGTGATGCGGTGCATTGTTTGTTTATTGTGAGGAAAGAGTGTAAAGCACGAAGGGTGATGCCGTGCATTGTTTGCTTATTGTGAGGAAAGAGAGTAAAGCAAGAAGGGTGATGCTGTGCCGCACGATGTACCATTCCGTGCCGATTCTATTGATTATATGTGAAGAAAGAGAGTAAAAGCATGAAGGGTCATGCCGTGCACACTTTATTATATCATTGCTTGGTGAGGATAAGAGTAAAAGCATGAAGGGTGATGTCGTGCACTTGTTGCTTTCTGTTTCTTTATTAATGTCTGAGTTGTGTTGTTTCCTTCGTTACTGGACGACTTTTACTTGAAATTGTTATTTCCCCATAGCATGCTCCCCCTCCCATATTAATTACTTGTCTCTGTATTTCGATTCCGCTGTATATGTATATATAACTGCACATGTTTATGTGGTAGTCCGGTCTAGCCTCGTCACTACTTCGCCGGGGTTAGGCTAGGCACTTTCCAACACATGGGGTCGGTTGTGCTGATGCTACACTCTGTGCTCTTTTGCACAGATCCAGGTGTCGGAGCAGTTTACGGTGCGCAACATTAGTCAGGGAGCCGACCTTCAGTCCACGAGACTCCGAGGTAGCCTTGCTGGCGTCCGCAGGCCCGGCGTCTCTTCTATTAGTTTTCATGTTCTGTTGACATTTGTATCCGAGACAGACTATGCCCTTCATTTCAAACTCTTATGTGTAGTAATCCTAGACAGTCCGTGTATTGTTGTGACACCAGGTGCTGGGTAGAGACTTGTATTGGTTTTCTAGATGTTGTTTCTATATTTAGCTCAGACTTCCGCTAAAAGTTTATTTTATTAATTTAATTCCATAACAAGTATAAAACGAAAAAGGGGTGATGGTTCTCAAAGGTTTGTGGCTTGCCTAGCTTCTACGAGTAGGCGCTATCACGACCCCCAAGGGTGGGAATTTCGGGTCGTGACAAGTTTGTATCAGAGCTTTAGGTTACATAGGTCTCACAACTCACGGACAAGCTTAGTAGTGTCTGAGGGATCGGTACGGATACGTCTGTAATTATCCCCCAGAGGCTACTGAGTTAGGAAAAGTTTCACATTTGTTCTTTCCTGTCGTGCGGTTTGGTTTCTCAATGCTAATGAAATATCTACTCTGTTCTTTCGCAGATGGCGAGAACACGTGCTTCCTCATCTTCTGATCAGCAGTTCGAGCCCCAGGCAGCTCCCACTAGGGGCAGAGGGCGAGGCCGAGGCCGTGCTAGAGGCCGAGGTAGGGGCAGAGCTCAGCCCCGAGCAGCAGCACCAATGGCAGAGCCTCAGGTTGACTTCGACGAGGAGGTTCCGCCCCCAGCCCCAGCAGTTCCGGTGGGCCTAGCTCAAGTCCCAGAGGGGTTTATTGCTACCCCACTTCTTCAGGACGCTCTGGTCCGATTGGTGGGTCTCATGGAGAGTGTTACCCGAGCAGGTTTGCTTCCTGTAGCTCCAGCCGTCTCTCAGGCTGGAGAAGGGGTCCAGACTCCCGCTACTCATACTCCGGAGCAGGTAGCTCCCCCGATTCCGACTCCAGCAGTTCAGCCAGTTGAAGCCCAGGCCGGTGATGGAGCAGCTATGTCTGCCGATGCTTTATGGAGGTTGGATAGGTTCACGAAGCTCTTCACTACTACCTTCAGCGGTGCATCTACCGAGGATCCCCAGGATTATTTTTGACAGCTGCGACGAGGTTCTTCGGAACATGGGTATTGTTGAGACCAATGGGGTTGATTTCCCTACATTTCGCTTGTCTGGATCCGCCAAGACATGGTGGAAGGATTATTGCTTAGCTAGACCAACATAATCGCCAGCCTTGACCTGGGAGCAGTTCACGCAGCTATTTCTGGAGAAGTTTCTCCCTATTACACAGCGAGAGGCCTATCGGAGGTAGTTCGAGCGTCTCCAGCAGGGATCCGTGACAGTCACCCAGTACGAGACCAGGTTTATTGATTTGGCTCGCCATGCTCTTGTTATACTTCACATTGAGACGGAGAGAGTGAGACGGTTTATTGATGGGCTCATTCAGCCTATTCGTCTCTAGATGGCTAGAGTGGCTGGGAGCGAGATATCCTTTCAGGAGGCGGCCAATGTGGCCCGTAGGATTGGGATGGTATTGTCACGGGGCGGTGGTCATAGGGCAGACAAGAGACCCCGTCAGTCAAGCAGATTCAGCGGTGCCTCGTCTGGAGGCCGAGATTCGTATGATAGGGGTCAACCTTCTAGGCCTTTCCAGTCAGCCTTCCAGGTTTCTCACGGTGCCTCAGGTGGTCGTGGTTCTCACGCGCACTATTCTGATCAGCGGCCATTTAGTGCACCACCAGCTCCCATCAGTGCACCGCCACTTCAGAGTTTTTGCGGTGGTCATTCAGGTCGACATGGCCAGCAGACTTAGCAGCCGAGGACTTTTTACACTTGTGGTGACACGGGTCATATTGTTAGATTTTGCCCTCGAGCATCGAGCAGTTCTCAGCACCAGGGTTCTCGTGCCATGGTTCAGGCACCAGGTGTTCCACAGCCCGCCCAGCCAGCTAAAGGTGGGGGAAAAGGTGCTAGAGGGGGAGGTAGAGATCATAAAGGTGGAGCTCAGACCGCCAGAGGTGGGGGCCAGCCAGTAGCAGGCCGTCCCAGAGAGGTAGATCAGAGTGGTAGGGCCCAGCCCCGATGTTATGCTCTTCAGGACAGGCCCGAGGCAGAGGCTTCAGATGCGGTCATTATAGGTACGGTTCTGGTTTGTGATAGGGATGCTTCAGTGTTGTTTGTTCCGGGGTCTACGTATTCGTATGTGTCATCTTATTTTGCCCCGTACTTGGTCATGCCTAGTGATGCATTGGGTCTTCCTGTTTATGTGTCTACACCGGTGGGTGATTCTATCGTTGTCGATCGAGTCCATCGTTCTTGTGTTGTGGTGATTGGGGGTCTTGAGACTCGTGTAGATTTGTTGCTTTTAGACATGGTTGACTTTGATATTATATTGGGATGGACTGGTTATCACCTTACCACGATATCTTAGACTGTCATGCCAAGACCGTGACCTTAGCTTTACCGGGCATGCCTCGTTTAGAGTGGAGTGGGACTCCTTGTCATTCTACCTGCAATGTTATATCGCATGTGAAGGCTCGGCGTATGGTCGAGAAGGGGTGTTTGGCCTATTTAGCCTATGTTTGTGATTCTAGTGCTGAGGTTCCCTCTATTGATTCTGTGCCCGTTGTTCGTGAGTTCCCTGATGTTTTTCCTTCAAACCTGCCGGGTATGCCACCCGACAGGGATATTGATTTCTACATTGATCTGGTTTCGGGCACTCAGCCCATTTTTATCCCGCCATATCGCATGGCCCTGCCGGAGTTGACGGAGCTAAAGGAACAGTTGCAGGATTTGCTTGAGAAGGGTTTCATTAGACCCAGTGTTTCACCTTAGGGTGCGCCGGTATTATTTGTCAATAAGAAGGATAGGTCAATGAGAATGTGTATTGATTACCGGCAATTGAATAAGGTAATGATCAAGAATAAGTATCCACTGCCGATGATTGATGCTTTGTTCGATCAGCTTAAGGGTGGCGGGGTATTTTCCAAGATTGACTTACGATCTGGCTACCATCGATTGAGGATTAGGGCATCCGATGTCCCTAAGACAGCTTTCCGCACATGGTATGGGCATTATGAGTTTTTGGTTATGTCATTCGGGTTGACAAACGCCCCAGCAGCTTTTATGGACTTGATGAACCGAGTGTTCAGGCCTTATTTAGACTTATTCGTGATAGTTTTCATTGATGATATATTGATATGCTCCCGCAGCCAGGAGGAGCACGAGCAGCACCTTAGAGTGGTTCTTCAAACTTTGAGGGATAGTCAGTTATATGCCAAGTTCTCCAAGTGTGAGTTCTGGCTGAGTTCAGTTGCATTTCTGGGTCATGTTGTATCAGCACCGGGTATTCAGGTGGACCCAAAGAAGATAGAGGCAGTCAAGAACTGGCCTAGACCAGCATCAACTACAGAGATTCGGAGTTTCTTGGGGTTGGCAGGCTACTATCGATGGTTCGTGGATTCATCCATTGCAGCCTCGATGACCAGATTGACCCAGAAGGGTGCCCAGTTCAGATGGTCGGATGAGTGTGAGGCGAGCTTCCAGAAGCTTAAGACAGCTCTGACTACGGCACCGGTGTTGGTTTTGCCCACAGGTTCAGGGCCTTATACAGTCTATTGTGATGCTTCCCGTGTTGGGCTTGGAGCAGTGTTGATGCAGGATGGAAAGGTCATTGCCTATGCTTCGAGGCAGTTGAAGATTCATAAGAAGAACTATCCGGTTCATGATTTGGAGTTGGCAGCCATAGTTCACGCATTGAAGATTTGGAGGCATTACCTGTATGGCGTGGAATGTGAGGTGTTCACGGATCACAAGAGTCTTCAGTACTTGTTCAAGCAAAAGGAGTTGAATTTGAGGCAGAGGAGGTGGTTGGAGTTGTTGAAGGATTATGATATCATCATTTTATATCATCCGGGAAAGGCCAGTGTGGTGCCGATGCTTTGAGTACGAAGTCAGCCAGTATGGGCAGTCTTGCTTATATTCCGGTCGGTGAGAGGCCGCTTGCTTTGGATATTCAGGCTATGGCCAATCAGTTCGTGAGACCGGATGTTTCTGTGCCCAGTGGTGCGTTAGCTTGCACGGTCGCTCGTTCTTCATTATTGGAGCGTATCCGTGATCGGCAGTATGATGATCCCCATTTGTGTGTCCTTAGAGACACGGTGCAGCACGGAGGTGCCAGACATGTTACCGTAGATGATGATGGAGTTTTGAGATTGCAGCGCCGAGTATGTGTGCCTAATGTGGATGAGCTCCGAGAGTTGATTTTGGAGGAGGCCCATATCTGCTGGTACTCTATTCGTCCGGGCGCCGCGAAGATGTATCAGGATTTACGGCAACATTATTTGGTCAACATTTTGGGCAAATGGACCCGGACTAGTGATTCAACGGTCCCGGAGGGTCCGTAGGAAAATATGGGACTCGGGCGTATGCCTAGAATCGAATTCTGAGGTCCCGAGCCTGAGAAATGAATTTTTAAAAGAAATTGTTTTTCTGAAATTGTTTAAGGAAATTTGAAATGAAAATCTATTAGAACGTGTTGGTATCGGGCCCGTATTTTGGTTCCGGCGCCTGGTACAGGTCGTATATATGATTTAAGATGTTTTTTTGAAATTTGGTGAAAAATGGACGTCGTTTAACGTGATTCGGACTTAAATTGGAAAATTTGATGTTTTTTGAAGTTTGAAAGAATTCTTGGATTTTGAGGTTTAATTCGATGTATATGATGTTATTTTGGTGATTGATAGCGCGAATAAGTTCGTAGGATGTTTTTGAGGTTGTGTATATATTTGGTTTGGAGCCCCGAGGGCTCGGGTGAGGTTTGAGTAAGTTCCGGGATGCCTTAGGCTTAGAAAATCAGATGTTGCAGGTTCAGGAATTTGCAGGCCTCTGAACCCTCTAACGCGGTCCGCGAGAAATCGCGTGCGACCGCGGAGGGGCCAGCGCGGCCGCGGTCGCCTTTGTGCGGGGCTCGGTGGAGGCTGTGCGGCCGCAGTCAGCTTTGTGTGGTCCACACAGGGTACTGAACTGCAGGTCTTCAGGTAAGCCTGTGCGGCCGCGGTCCATTTAATGCGGTCCGCACAGGAGGTCTCAGAGGGGTATAAATAAACGGGATTTTTAGTCATTTTTCAAAACCCTGAAAACATAAGAGGCGATTTTTCAAGCAACCCTTCTTCTCCAAAACGTTGATAAGTGATTTCTAACTTATTTTCTTCACTCCTTAACATATTTTAACATGATTTCAACTTACAAGCAAAGATCTTCATGGGGGAATTTGGGTGCTTTGGGTAGAACCTAGGTTTTTCCAAAATTGGGGATTTGGACCTCAATTTGATGTCCATATCAAAATAAATTACATATTTGAGTTCGTGGGGGAATGGGTAATCGGGTTTTGGCTCGAACCTCGGGTTTTGACCACGTGGGCCCGGGGGGTGATTTTTGTCTTTTTGGGAAAAACTCATTTTCATGCATTTGGGGTTGATATTAATGTAATTAAATAATTTGTGATTAGATACGGACGAATTGGCGGTGGAATCACGGGGTAAAGCTATACATGAGGCTTAAGTTGTGTGCAAGGCATTGAGGCAAGTGTTTGGTCTAACCCTAGCTCGAGGGACTAGGAGTTGAGTCATATTTACTGATTGCTTCTTGTTGAGTACGACATATAGGCATGGTGACGAGTATCTATACGTTGGTGTCTAGCATGATCGTGAGTCTTTAAATTGTGAATAACTTGATTTGTTGTATTTCTGTTGCCTTGGTGATAATTCCTATTTGTTGTGAAAAGCTCGTGAAATGAAATGGTGACCCATGAATAACGAGGAGCATTGGCTCAAGTTATTTTTAATTGTGAACGTATATTGAATGGTTGAAACCCTTTGGAGCATTGGCTCAAGTTATTTTTAATTGTGAACGTATATTAAATGGTTGAAACCCTTTGGAGCATTGGCTCAAGCGGTAAAGTGAGATATGAAATAAAAGTGAAAGGAAGAGAAAGAGTATTTAAATTTTTCCCTTGCCGGGATATTGTTGTTTATTGATTATTTTCCCTTGTCGGGACGTTAAGATTATTGATGTTTTACCCTTGCCGGTATTTAATTGTTTAATTGTGTTCCCTTGCCGGGATTTCTTTTATTATTTTGTACATTCCCTCGACCCTTGTTTGTGATTGTTGTTTGGGTGAGGAAGAGTGTTAAAGCACGAAGGGTGATGCCGTGCATTGTTTGTTTATTGTGAGGAAAGAGTGTAAAGCACGAAGGGTGATGCCGTGCATTGTTCGCTTATTGTGAGGAAAGAGAGTAAAGCACCAAGGGTGATTTCGTGCCGCACGATGTACCATTCCGTGCCGATTCTATTGATTATATGTGAGGAAAGAGAGTAAAAGCACGAAGGGTGATGCCGTGCACACTTTATTATATCATTGCTTAGTGAGGATGAGAGTAAAAGCACGAAGGATGATGTCGTGCACTTGTTGCTTTCTGTTTCTTTATTAATGTCTGAGTTGTGTTATTTCCTTCGTTACTGGACGACTTTTACTTGAAATTTTTATTTCCCCATAGCATGCTCCCCCTCCATATTGATTACTTGTCTCTGTATTTCGATTCCGCTGTATATGTATATATAACTGCACAGGTTTATGTGGTAGTCCGGTCTAGCCTCGTCACTACTTCGACGGGGTTAGGCTAGGCACTTGCTAGCACATGGGGTCGGTTGTGCTGATGCTACACTCTGTGCTCTTTTGCACAGATCCAGGTGTTGGAGCAGCTTACGGTGCGCAGCAGTAGTCAGGGAGCCGACCTTCAGTCCACGAGACTCAGAGGTAGCCTTGCTGGCGTCCGCAGTCCCGGCGTCTCTTCTATCAGTTTTCATGTACTGTTGACATTTGTATCCGAGACAGACTATGCCCTTTATTTCAAACTCTTATGTGTAGTAATCCCAAACAGTCCGTGTATTGTTGTGATACCAGGTGCTGGGTAGAGACTTGTATTGGTTTTCTAGACGCTGTTTCTATATTTAGCTCAGACTTCCGCTAAAAGTTTATTTTCCACTGTTATATAATTGCATATCCTTTATTAATTTAATTGCTTAACAAGTATAAAACGAAAAAGGGGTGATGATTCTGAAAGGTTTGTGGCTTGCCTAGCTTCTACGAGTAGGCGCCATCACGACCCCCAAGGGTGGGAATTTCGGGTCGTAACACTTTCATACTATATTAGTGTATAGATGTTTATGTACTCAGTGACACCCGGATTTTGGAAAAGTTTATATTCGAGTCGCAGTTGTTCATATCGACTTTTTACGAAACTTATTATTGTTCGACATGCTTCATGTTATTTTAAATATTAAATGCCTAGTTTAATTATGATTGTCGTCATGTCTGGTTATGTGATAGGAGCCATCATAATAGTTTGGTATCGGAGCATAGGTTACATAGGTCTAATGAGTCATGAGAAGGTTTAGTAGGGTCTTACGGATCGGTACGGAGACGTCTGCACCTATCCTCGAGAGACTGTTGAAGCCTTAGGAAAACTTCACATTCTTGTATTCTTGTCGTGCGAATTTGTTAAATCCGGTAACTAAACTTCTGTTATTCTATTCTTTTTCAGATGGTGAGGACACGTGCTACCAGATCGGGCGAACGGCCACTAGTACAACCAGCTAGGGCCACGAGGGGTTGAGGCCGTGGTAGAGGCTGAGGTGTAGCTCATACAATAGCTAGAGCAGTTCCTGTAGACCCACCAGTTGCTCCAGCTCAGGAGCAGGTTCTAGATGTGGTTGAGCCGGTTGGACCGTCTCAGGCACCAGCTGTGCCCATCTTGATTCCAGGCCTTCAGGAGGTTCTGGCTCAAATATTGAGTGTTTGCACCAGCCTTGCTCGGTGGTCTCAGTTTCGGTCGCGCCAACCATTTCTCAGGCCGGGGGAGGTACTTAGCCTCCTGCTGCACGTATTCTAAACCAAGTGATGCAGAGACTTCAGACACCGAGGGTATTATCAGCCCATCCGGTTGCAGTTACTCAAGCCTAGGTGGGTCGGTTTATTAGAGATGAGGAGCAGAAGAGACTAGAGAGGTTTGGGAGGCTCAAGCCTCCATCATTCTGTGGGTCTGAGTCAGAGGAGGCTCAGGATTTCATGGATAGGTGCAAGTGGATTCTTCACACAACGGGTATTCTGGAGACTAGTGGGGTCTCATTTACTACTTTGCATCTGACCGAGGCAGCCTTTAGATGCTGGGAGACCTATGAAATGATCAGGCCATCCGATGCTCCACCACTTTCATGGCACAAGTTCTCCATTCTCTTCTTGGAGAAGTTTGTGCCACCAACCCGTAGAGAGGAGTTGTGTAGGCAGTTCGAGCAGCTAAGCTGGGAGGGTATGTTTGGGACCCAGTATGAGATGAGATTTTAGAGTTGGCTCATCATGCGATTTGGTTGGTTCCCACTGAGAGGGAGAGGATTATGACGTTCATTGATGGCCTCAACCATCAGTTGCATTTTGTTATGACTTGGGAGAATGCATCGAGTGCTAGGTTCGACGAGGTGATTGATATTGCTCGGCAACTAGAGTTGGTCCGTAGTTAGTAGCGTGAGGAGAGGGAGGCCATGAGACCTCGAGGTTCGGGTGGTTTCACCGGAGTTCGTTTTGAGGGACAGTTCATCGTGGTGCATCAGCAAACCATAATTCATACAGTGCTCGTCCCGGTCAATCACTTCCCAGTGCTCTCCCAGCTCACAGTTCATCCCATGCTCCATCAGATCAGGGTTCATCTGTGCCGGATCTTTCTAGCAGTAATTCTGGTTCTCGGTGTCCGATTATGTCCCTATCAGCATTGACGAATCGGGGTTTCTATGAATGTGGAGAGCTTTGACATATCAGGAGGAATTTTCCCCATCTCTTAGGAGGTCTAGTTCACCACAGGGGTCAGGCTATGACTTCTGCACCATCAGCTACACCACCCGCTCAGCCAGCTCGGGGTGGGGCTTAGGCAGGTAGAGGTCACCCTAGAGGGGGAGGCCGGTCAGGAGGTGTTCAGGCTCGATTCTATGCTATTACTGCAAGGCTAGAGGCCGTTGCTTCAGACACGGTGATCACAGATATTATCTCATCATGTCATAGGGATGCTTCTACATTATTTAACACAAGTTCATCTTATTCGAATGTATCATTTTATTTTGTTCGTTATTTAGATATGCCTCATGAGTCCCCGGTCTCACTTGTTCTTGTATCTATGCCGGTGGGCGATACTATTGTTGTGGACCGCATTTATCGGCCCTGTGCGGTGACCATTGCGAGCCCGCATATGCGGCAGGGTCTCCGTAAATGCAGATTATTGGAGGCAAGGCCATGTCCACAGAAGCTCACCCGCATGTACGGGCTAGAGACCGCTGGTGCGCGAGGTCGGGCGTCAAGTGTAATTTCGCATATGCGGGTCTTTGATCGCAAAAGCAGAACTGCAGAAGTGGCAAAAATGTCCGTAGAAGCGAAAATTCTGGCAGTGTATAAGATTCAAGGGTTCCGAGATTTTTATCATTGTTGGACATTGAAAGCTCAGATTAAGGCGATTTTTGAGAGGGTTTTTCTTCATTTCTTGAGGTAAGAGACTTTTGATCATTCTTTTTCGATAATATTCATTACCCATTAAATTTCCCACCTTGTTTGTGTGTTTTTATGGTGGAATTTTGAGAATTTTACGCTAGGGATTGGAGAGTTAAATTTGGGTATTTGACTGATGATTTGGTGTCGGAATTTGGTAAATTTGGTAGAGTTGGACTCGTGGTTGAATGGGTGTTCAGATTTTTTAACTTTTGTCGGGTTCCGAGACATGACATTTTGACTATTGATTCAGAACTTAGCATTTTCATATGGAATTGAGTTCAATAGCTTGTGTTGATTATATCGAGTTATTTGTAGCTAGATTCTAGGCGTTCAAAGGCCAATTCACGAGGAAAGGGCTTATTGGAGTAGAGATTTTTATTGTTTGAGGTAAGTAACACTTTTAAATTTGGTTCTGAGGGTACGAATTCCTGAATTTTGTGTTATAAAATTGGCATTGAGGTGAAGCGCATGCTAGGTGGTGTGTAGGCGTGCATTGTAGAAATTGCGATCCAATTGATTTCATGGTAACGTGTAGTCACCAGACCTTGTAGCCATTCACGTGATCCCTATGTGTTAGAGAAATTGAGTTGTTAGAAATCATGTTAGGCTATATGCTATTTATGAAACACATTATGAAGTTTGTAATTGAGTCCCAGGTGATCATATCGTCTATTTATGAAACTTATATCTCTTAGACTTGCTTCATCTTATTTTTAATACAAAATGCCTAGTATTATAGTGATTGTCGGCTTGCCTATTTCATTTATAGGTGCAATCACGACATGTTGAGTTTTGAGTCGTGACAAGTTGGTATAAGAGCCTAGGTTACATAGGTCTCATAAGTCATGAGCAGGTTTAGTAGAGTCTTGCGGATCGGTATGGAGACGTCTGCACTTATCTTCGAAAGGCTGCCAAACACTTAGGAAAACTTCACATTCTTGATTCTTGTAGTGTGAATTTTTTGAATCCGGTAACTAAACATCTTTTATTCTATTCTTTCATAGATGGTGATGACACGTGCAACCAGATCGGGCGAACAGCCACCAGTACAACCACCTATGGACACGAGGGGCTGAGGCCGCGGTAGAGGCCGAGGTGTTGCTAATACAGCAGCTAGAGTAGTACTTGTAGACCCACCAGTTACTCCAGCTCAAGAGCAGGTTCTAGATGTGCTTGAGCTGGTTGGACCGTCTCAGGCACCAGCTGTGCCCATCATGATTCCAGGCTTTCAGGAGGTTTCGGCCCAGATAATGAGTGTTTGCACCAGCCTTGCTCGACGGTCTCAGTTTCGGTCGCGCCAAGCACTTCTCAGGCCAGGGGAGGTACTCAGCCTCCGTCCGCACGTATTCCAAATAAGGTGATCCAGAGACATCAATTACCGCGAGTATTATCAGCCCAGCCGGTTGAAATTGCTCAGGCTCAGGTGGGTCCAATTATGTGAGATGAGGAGCATAAGAGACTAGAGAGGTTTCGGAGGCTCAAGCCTCCATCATTCAGTGGGTCTGAGTGATAGAATGCTCATGATTTCATAGATAGGTGCTAGTGGATTCTTCGCACGACGGGTATTTTGGAGACTAGCGGGCTCACATTTACTACTTTCCAGCTGACCGGGCAGCCTTTAGATGGAGGGAGACCTATGAAATAACCAGGCCAGCCGATGCTGGACCACTTTCATTGCACGAGTTTTCAGTTCTCTTCTTGGAGAAGTTTGTGCCACCAACCTGTAGGGAGGAGTTATCTAGGCAGTTGGAGCAGCTAAGCCAGGAGGGTATGTCTGAGACTCAGTATGAGATGTAATTTTTAGAGTTGGCTCATCATGCGATGTGGTTGGTTCCCACTGAGAGGGAGAGGATTAGGAGGTTCATTGATGGACTCAACCATCAATTGCATTTTGTTATGACTCGGGAGAATGCATCGGGTGCTAGGTCCAAAGAGGTGGTGAATATTACTCAGCGACTAGAGTTGGTCCGTAGAGAGGAGCGTGAGGAGACGGAGGCCAAGAGGGCACGGGGTTCAGGTTGTTTCAGCGGTGTTCCTTTTGGGGGACAGTGCTACCACAGTAGGGGTCGTCCTTATAGGCCCGCTCAGATGGCTCGTCCAGTTCATCGTGGTGCATCAGCTAGCCATGGTTCATACTGTGCTTGTCCGGGTCCGTCATCTCTCAGTGCCCTACCTGCTCGGAGTTCATCCTCTGCTCATTAGTTCAGGGTTTATCTGTGTCAGATTTTTCTAGTAGTTATTCTTGTTCTCCGGGTCTGATTTAGTCCCCACCAAATTGACAAATCGGGGTCAATACGAGTTTCAAGAACTTGTACTTATAAGGAGGCATTTTCCCATCTATTGAGGTCTAGCTCAGCAGAGGGGTCAGGCTATGACTTCTGCGCCAGCAGCTACACCACCCGCTCAGCCAGTTCGACGTGCGGCTCAGGCAGCTAGAGGTCGCCCTAGAGGGGGAGGCCATTCAGGTGGTGGTCAGGTACGATTATATGATATTCCTGTTGGGCTTGAGGCTGTTCCTTTGGACACGGTGATCACATCTATTGTCTCTGTATGTCACAGGGATGCTTCTATATTATTTAACCCTGGTTCCACTTATTCGTTTGCATCATTGTACTTTGCTCGTTATTTAGATATGCCTTGTGTGTCTTTAGTCTGACCTGCTCATGCATCTACGTCGGTGGGAGATACTATTGTTGTGGACTGTGTGTATCGGTCGTGTGTGGTGACCATTGCGAGCCCAAATATGCGGGAGGGTCTCCGCCTATGCGAATTATTAGAGGCAAGGCCATGTCTGCAGAAGCGCACTCGCAAGTACGGGCTAGAGACCGTAGGTGCGCAAAATCGGGCGTCAAGTGTAACTTCGCTTATGCGGATCTTTAACCGCAACAGCGGAGCTGTAGAAGCGACTAAAATGTCCGCAGAAGCGAAAATCCTGGCAGTATATAATATTCGAGGGTTCCGAGATTCTTTTCATTTTTGGACTTTGAAAGCTCGGATTAAGGCGACTTTTTGAGAGGGGTTTCGAGTGATTTCTTGAGGTACGCCACTTTTGATCATTCTTATTCAATAATACTGATTAACCAATAAATCTCCCACATGGTTTATTTTTTGGGCTAAGGATTTGTTTTATTTTTTCCAAAGTCCACCACTGTGCCTAGGGTTAGATGTACAGTTGATCATCCAATACTAATATCCAAATGGACCTAATATTCAATATGAAGTTAGACCTATGGAGAAACACCAATTGCCTATCCAACATTGATAGACTACTTGGTATACAAAAGCATTGTGAAGGAAACCTAGGTCAACTATACAAAAATGCACAAGTGATCTTAAATCTACTAAACAATTGAGTTGGAAGTTCATCTTCCATATACAATAAGATCTACATCTTCTAAATAGTAGAAACTTACTATGGAGTATGACAAAGAACATGGGATCATGAGCCAAATATTCTTCAACTTTGCTTTGATAGTGAAACCAAAGAAAGCCTAGTTGAAGAAAGTTAACAAAAAGTACCCAAATAGGTGGGCATACATGCTGATTCTGCCTGGAATTTCTGATAGAAAGGAGTGAGGAATTTCCTGTTGCCATCATCAAAAATTTCTTGGAAGTTGCACGTTGTGTACGTGGCTTATGGCTTATAGAATTATTGCTGCAGCATGTGAACTTCTGATGTTCGAAACTAGTAGATTTATTCTGTAGAGTACATAGGTCTGGACCCCTATTATTAGGCTGTGGAAACTCTGCACAAATGGCAGCTCACTGGATGTGAAGCTGTTGCTGTTGAAGGTACAGAGGTGATGAAAACTTGGGTGTGTGCTTGCTTAGTTTCTGAGTTGTCAAAACATGGCCTTCAGTGCTTGTTCTGTGGGTGTCGTTGTGTGTGAAGGCTTGTGACCTCTAATGGAACCTGTGAGGCATGTGTGGCTGTTGTTGAGCTAAGTTGATAGTGTTCTTGGGATAAGTCCAGGAAAATTGGTGCATTTGCACGGGAATGAGCATCAATGATGCTAATAC
The DNA here is from genome assembly GCF_001879085.1 of Nicotiana attenuata. Lineage (NCBI taxonomy): Eukaryota > Viridiplantae > Streptophyta > Magnoliopsida > Solanales > Solanaceae > Nicotiana > Nicotiana attenuata. The sequence continues at coordinate 31,935 of NW_017671938.1, read as the reverse complement.
CACATCTTGTAACTGCAGTAATACTCTAAACCCATCCATAATACCTGCAAAGACTAGCAAACATGTTAGAGGAAAAAGATCTACTCTCAGGTTCTTGTGTGTTCTTAGAGTATTGAAAAGGATTAGGTTCAGGATGGTAGAGGTGTGTTGATAGTTGGGAGAGGGAAAATGTGTGTTGGTATTTTGGGAGATTGGTGATTTCTGGTAGCCTTTCATTTGTTTTGTGGCATTGAACATATAGAAGGAGCTGCAGCTCATGTTCACTGTTGCCCTCCCCTGTTTGAGCTTGAAGAATGGTACTGCTCCCAGGTTCTTGTGGGTTCTGGTGGGTAATTTTTCTTGTTGTGAGAACTGGGATATGCCCCTTGCTATTGTTGAATGTTGTGGTAATATAGGTCATGATTGGATTGATGTTCATGCTTCTGCTGCTTTTGTTGTTTAGCAGTTTCAAAATAGTGAATTGATTGGGGCCATTGATACAACTACAGTGGGATGAACACCATTAGTGTTGATACCACCCACTGAAGGTCGACAAATTGGCCTATCAAGTCATCACTATAAGTATTTGAAAAACAGAACCCAGAATCAGAGAAAAAATAGGTTTTCCTGCTTCTGTAATTGTGATGGTGCTTTGGATTAGTGGGGGG
>NW_017671938.1:0-31268 GCF_001879085.1 Nicotiana attenuata | reverse complement strand
TTGAATGGCTTTTTGTGAACGGAGGGTGGGAATTGTAGATAATGGTTCATGTGGGGTGTGTGTGTAAGGATAGAAAAAATGAGTGCTATATGTGGAGAAAGGAAGCTGGAAAATGTGATGGTGAGGGAGGCTGGAAAGAAGGTGTTGGTATACTGAATGTGGGTCTGGAAAGGGCTGATGCTGTGTTGTGTGTTCAAGGGTGTGTGCGCTTTGGAGTTGTGCTGAGTTGTGTGGGTTCAGTAGAGGGTTTACTGTGGTATGAAAGGTGTTATTAATGTAGACTGCTGCTTCAAAATTTTCCTCCATTGTGGCAGTTTGGTTTTCTTTCATTTTCAGAGTCTTCTTAACATGTACAATACCTTTCCCAAATCTCGTTCAATGTCTCATTAGGCTTTTGCTTGAATGCAAGAATCGCATCCCGAAGTGTCTCCATGTGCCCCGAAGAGAAGAATTTGACAATGAATTTTTTCGCCAACTCATCCTATGTATGGATGGAATGATTCGGTGATCTCTCTAACCAGTCCAATGCCTTTCCGCGTAGAGAAAAAGGAAATAGACTCAACCGCGGCACGTCCTCGGAGACTTTGGTTTGCTTGCTCCCCCTACATTTATCGACGAACGCTTTGAGATGGTTGTAAGCATTTTGACTCGGAGTCCCGGTGAAGAATCCTCGTTGCTCAAGTAGTGTATGCATCATATTGGTGATTTGGAAGTTGCCCGCCCTAATGTGGACCGGGACTATAGCACTTGCATAACCCTTGTTCAGCAACAGCTGGTGACCTGCCGCTCTTTGTGGAGGGGGGGGGCACATTTTCATGAGGCGGTCGGCCTCGCCTATTTTGCTGAAGTTCGAGAAGAACCGCATCTCCTTGATAATCGTCCACTTCCTCCCGACAATGGCACATTCCCTATGGGCTCGTTGTTGAGAGCAATTCTCGTACCTATTATCAATTCGAAAAACAAAGTTAGTGACTCGCAAGGAAAAAAAGGCAAATCCATAAAAACCTAGATATATAGCTAAATCCATTTAACTCCTCGGCAACGGCACCAAAAATTGATGTCACCCAAACTCACACCACAAATATAGGTTGTGAGGCGGTCGAAGCAATAATAAAAACCCAATGCATGTCGGGGTCCAATCCATAGGGAGTTAGATTTTGGATTAGGTATACACCTAGTGTGAATGTATGATGTGCCTCAAATTACACTTCCACATTTTCAATTGTTGTTTCTACTTCTACTTTTAGGCTATTAATTGTAATTGTAGAGCTAAGAGACAATATTTTTGGTTTTGGTTGTTTTTCAACTTATTAAAGATCTCGGGTTGCAACTTCCACCTAGTTGGTTACCTAACGGATTTAGAGTTTTAGGGCATGTTTGATTGATCAGGATACAATATAGCAATCACACTCAATTACTCACTCTATAGCTCTCGGTAGTTTGACTGATTTTGCCCGATTTGGCTTTCTAAATTCCAAATGGGTTGCAAAGCAAGTGGTAAATGCTCTAGTCGGGTCTTACTATCTCTAGGTTCGGCCCTTTTAGTTGGGGCTATCAATTTCTTGAGGTCACCCCAATTCCTAGTTAGCCAAGTATTCCTAGACTTAATCTCTCTTTCTCAAGTAGAGTCTAAGTCAAATAGGCACGAATCAGTATTTGCAACCATCAATTCTCATATTCGAGCAAGAACTAGGGTAAATATCATAAACCCAATCGTAAATTAGTCCTAAATCAATTACCCATTAAGTATCCATACTAGGGTTGGGTCACAACCCTAGTTAAGGGTTTACCTACTCATGGAAAATGAAGAAATTGAAGAAGAAACTAAGATAGAATTCATAACACTTGATTAAGGAAGAAAAATCTAAAGTTTAAAAGCTAATCTAGCACAATGTTACCCAATACAGTAAATAAAAACGGCTCAGGTGCTCCCCACTTACAAAACTTGAGCTAAAAATGAAAATAAGATTTGATTATACTAAGCAAAAATATCTGACAAAATTACCCCTATGGAGGTTGTGCGGCCACATAATTATGTGCGCGGTCCGCACATTGAGACTTGGCTTGACTGGTTCCAGTTCTACGGCCGCACAATTCTGGCTTGACTGGTTCCAGTTCTGCGGACTGCACATTTATGAGTGCGACTACACTCTTGCTTCTGCGGCCCCACAATTATAGTGCAGTCCGTACTTCTTGACCTTGGTCTTTGGCATTGTGAGACTTCTACGGACTGCACATTTCTGAGTGCGGCCGTGTTCTTGATTGTGTGGCCGCACAAAAATGGTGCGGTTCGCATTTGCTCTTGACCTTAAAATACCATCTCTCTGAACTTTATCTTCTACGGCCGCACCAGAATTGTGCGGTCCGCTCTTTGCAGAGGTTTCTTGTCAGAGGCTTTTCTTCAAGATTTGTGGCTGCACTCAATATTGTGCAGTCCGCACAGTGCCCTTTTAGCCTTGTTTCTGTCCTTATCCAAAATTACTCCTTCTTGAGTTGATTTTCTCTTTAGCTCATATTCTAACACTCCTGCACGCAAGCACATTTCATTTGTTTTCGGGAATACCTTTAAGCAATTTTGAGCTAAACACAAGTAAAAGAGTGCAAATAAGCAGTCAAAATCCCTACTTATCTATTCTTCACCCCGTTTATTAAAATTTTGTTATTTAAATCTACTTCAATTCATTTTCTATTAATTGTTGGGAATATTTTGAAAATGTCGGTTTGCCTAGTACCACGATAGGCGCCATCACGATAGGTTAGGACTTTTGGTCGTGACAAGTTAGTATCCGAGCCTATGTTACATAGGTCTCACGAGTCATGAGCAGGTTTAGTAGAGTCTTGCGGATCGGTACGGAGATGTTTGTACTTATCTTCGAGAGTCTATCGATCCCTTTGGAAACTTTACATTCTTGAATTCTTGTCGTGTCAGTCTGTTGATTCTGGTGACTAAACTTCTATTATTCCATTCTCTTAGAGATGGTGAGGACACGTACTACCGGGCAGGATGGACAGCCGCTAGAGGCTGTGGTAGGGGCAGAGGTGCAGCTCGTATAGCAGCTGAGACGTGGCAGTTGACCTAGTTCAAGAGCAGGTTCATGTTGTGCAGGAGCCAGTGTGGCCAGCTCAGGCACCAGCTGTGCCCATTGTGATCCCAGGCCTTCAGGAGGCCTTCGCACAGATTCTGACTGTGTGCACCAGTTGTGCTCAGGAGATTGCACTTCCGACCACAACTACCACTTCAGACCGGGGAGGTACTCAGACTCTTGGTGCGTGCACACTAGAGCAGGTGATGCAGGGACTCCGGACACCGGGGGCACTACCGACCCAGTTGGTTGCAGCTGCTCAAGCCCATGTGGTTCATGTTATGACTAATGATGAGCTGTGGAGATTGGAGAGGATCGAGGAGGCTCCAGCCTCTGTCCTTTAGTGTGGAAGAGTCGGAGGATGCCCAGGGTTTCTTGGAAAAGTGTCAGAGGATTTTTCGTACAACAGGTACTTGGGAGACCAGTGGGGTCTCGTTCACTACTTTTCAATTTACTGGGGCTGCCTACATATTGTGGGAGGCCTATGGGAGGTGCAGGCCAATTGGTGCAGCACCGCTTACATGGCAGGAGTTCTCCATTGTCTTCCTGGAGAAGTTCGTGTCGCATTCTCGCAGAGAGTAGCGGTGCAGATAGTTTGAGCAGTCACGTCAGGATGATATGTCTGTGACGCAGTACGAGATGAGGTTTTCTGAGTTAGCCCGTCATGCGGTTTGGATGGTTCCTACTTATAGGGAGAGGATCAGGAGGTTCATTAATGGCCTTACATATCAGTTGCGGTTGCTTATGACTCGAGAGAGGGTATCTGGTGCTACTTTTTATGAGGTTGTCGACATTGCTCGCCATATAAAGATGGTCCACACCTAGGAGAAGGTTGAGAGGGAGGCCAAAAGGACTCATGGATCGAGTGGTTTTGGTTATATTCCTTCCGGGGGTGAGTTCCAGCAAGGTAGGGGTCGTCCTTATAGGCATGCTCAGACGGCTCGACCAGCTCATCGTGGTGCATTAGTTAGCCACGGTTCTTACACTGCTCGCTCAAGCCAATCTTCATTCAGTGCATTACCAGCACAGAGTTCTCACAATGCCTCGTCCGCTTAGGTTTCTACGAGTAGTTCCTCGAGGTATCAAGAGCAGCAGCTCCATTAGAGGAGGGGTTGTGTTGAGTGCGGAGATTTTGGTCATATCAAGAGATATTGCCCTAGGTTGTTGAGTGGGACTCCACAGCAGAGTTCTCGACAGATGGCACTAGCACCAGCAGCTATACCACCCGCTCAGCCATCTCGGGTGGGGCTCAGTCAGGCAGAGGTTGCCCTAGAGGGGGATGCCGATCAGGTGGGGGTCAGGCCCAATTCTACGCTCTTCCCGCCAGACCAGATGCCATTTCTTCAGATGTAGTGATCACAGGTATTGCCTCTGTTTTCCACAGGATGCCTCTGTGTAATTTGACCTTGGTTCCACTTATTCATATGTATCATCGTTTTTTTCTCATTATCTGGATATACTCTGTGAGTCCCTAGTTTCATTTGTTCATGTATCTACGCCGGTGGGCAATACTATTGTTGTGAACTGTGTATAACGACTTTTGGGGGATTGGAGACTAGAGTTGATCTCTTGCTGCTTAGTATGGTCTATTTTGATGTGATCTTGTGTATAGACTGGTTGTCCTTATGTCATGCTATTCTTGATTGTCACGCTAAGACCGTGACGTTAACGATGCCACGGATTGAGTGGCAACGTTCTCTAGACTATGTTCTTAGTAGAGTGATTTCAGAATTGAGGGCCTAGCGGATTGTTGGGAAGGGTTGTTTATCTTATTTGGCCTTTGTGAGGGATGTTGGTGTTGAGACATCTACTATTGATTCGGTTCCGGTGGTGCATGATTTTCCGAATATGGTTCCTGCAGACATGTTGGGCATACCGGGTCAATACATTGGTATTGACTTGGTGCCGGGCACTCAGCCCATTTCTATTCCTCCGTACCATATGGCACCAGCTGAGTTGGAGGAGTTGAAGGAGCAGCTTCAGGAACTCCTTGATGAGGGGTTTATTAGGCCTAGTGTGTCACCTTGGGGTGCACCGATTCTGTTTATGAAGAAGAAGGATGGTACTGTGAGAATGTGCATTGATTATTGGCAGTTGAACAAAGTCACAATCAAGAACAGTATCCTTTGCCGCGTATTGATGATCTGTTTGACTAGATTCAAGGAGCGAGGGTGTTCTCTAAGAATGATTTGAGGTCTGGCTATCACCAGATGAAGATTAGGGACTCGGACATGTCACACCTCCTTTTTCTACCCGAAAAGGGCATAAGGAGTTTTTTCCAATTTAAGTGACAATGGAAACGGCATTACTTATTAAATTTAGAGTTGCCACTTGGGATAATTTATGGTGTCCCAAGTCAACGGTTTAAAAATCCCGAATCGAGGATGTTTGACTCTGTTTCACAGTCCGCAAAACGCAGAAATCCGGGTAAGAAATTCTGTTAACCTGGGAGAAGGTGTTAGGCATTCCCGGGTTACGTGGTTTTAGCTCGGTCGCTTTAATCATATACCTGGATTAATTAAATTTTCTAATGACTTATTTAAGAACCTATGTACATTTTTACCTCATACCACTTTTAATTACTTGATTATTCGTAATTAAGGAATTATCTTGAAACAAGGCATGCGTACGTGTACTCATTTCGTTTGGCGCGTAAAGAATCATGTCATGCATACATGTCCACAATTAATCACGCTTTATTATTATTAAGAAAGTTTAGTCGAAGTTGCGCGAAGCATACTCCGATTTTGTTTTTTAAGATCATAATTATGTCACGCGAATGTGTACACAACCAAGATGGTACATTAAACGTGCCTAAAGCAAGCTACGGATATTCATGTTTAAATCTAAGTTAAAGTTCAATCTAAAACTACTAACTATAAGTATGCTTTGGATAATACCCTAGGCTTTTAATTATTTTGGGAGAACTGGGCCAGCAGTAGGCCCAATATTGTCTAAAGATCTTTAAGAAAAAAATAGAAACTGGGCTCGAAATTGAGCCTATAAATGAGGACAAAAGGCAAGCGACCTCAGCAGTTATGATTGGGCCAATAACAGGCCCAGCTTTTATTACACAGAACAGGAAATTTAATGGGTAAAATTATTGAAGTTAATTAGGTAGGCATGGCGATTCTGATTATTCTAGGATGAACTGGGCCCGCCGAAAGCCCAATAGACCATTTGATCACAATCCTTTAAAGAAACAAAATGCTGACACTGTTTGAGCCCTAAAATTAAGCCCAACATATGAGGAAAGGGTCCAGAAACCACACCAGAGGTGATCATGACCAGGCCACCCATCTAGTCCCACACTTGGCCCAATTTGCTACTAAGGCCGACCGGCCTTGTCGAATATACTTGACAACAATTACATTAATCCTGGAAATTAAATAGTGACTAACCATACCCAAGAGTAATTAAATTAAGTTATATAAAATGGATAATTAAAAATAATTTTACACAACTCTAATCATAATAACTTAGCAGTCCTAGTATCAAGCTGATTATCAGTGATAGCTTCATAAAAACATTCTGATCTACCGCTAAGGCAATCTACTCCAGCCCATGTGATTTTGTAATGCAAAAAATAGTACTTGCATTTGCAAGGATAGCTATAAAGCTAGCTTGCAAATCTGCATCAATATTATCACAATTGAAAGCAAATGAAACAACAGTTAGGATTCAAATAATTATAACTTTCATGATTTCAACACAAGGAAAAATCAGAGAAAAGACATGCCAATAGCTTCTTTCAATGATATTTCAAAGAAACTGAAGGTTTACTGAATCACAAATTTACGGTGACAAACAACAAGAGTCAACAACCATTCAAAACACCAGAAGTTAATTCATGCTTGCAAGTTCATATTACTAACTTAATCAGGCACTTACTACCATTCAAACTACTACATACTTCACTCAAGAATAGCATAACTGAACCAGAAACTGGGACAACTAAAAAATGCTAATCAAACACAAGTATAACATAGAGAAGACCATCTTTTCATTGTATTAGTTCAAAATAGCATAGAGTAGGTGAGGGTTTACATACCTATAAGTAGAAATAACAGCAAAAGACCAAACAGAAGTATAAAACACAAGAGTACAATCAGCTACTGGGTACAGCAATGAAGAAAAGCAGCAGTAATCAACAACTTCACTGTCAGGCCATACTCAGCTCTAGAAGCAAGAAAAATCCTACAGAAAATTTCTATGTTTTGCTCAAGAAGATTAGAAGAAAACAGAATTAACTCATTATGACAATAGCTCAAATTCTCTTAGCGTTTTTTGGGTTCGAAATCTCTGAGTCTAAATGAGTGAAGAGAGACTCTATTTATAGGCATTCAAAATGCCATGTGCTGAAAAAGAATCAGGGAATTATTCCCTTCAGCCACAAAGCATCTTTTTAACAGAATTTGGACATCTAGCTATCCCTCATTGGTTTCAGCATTTTGTGCTAACCAAATGAGGTCAGCTGCCCCTATTCCAGAACCTTCCAGCATGGTCTTTATCCTATTTCATATTTACCAACCCTTCAAACAAACCCCTTAAGTTTCCTTTTTGTTCAATTGACCCCTAGAACTTTTCAATAATGCTGAAATAGTTAAGGCAAGACTACTGAATGAGGTAAAATTGACCCTAAGCTAATTAATCAAATGCTAATCAACTATTTAAGAGTTAAACTAATTAGGTGATGCAGGCGTACTAACCAATGATTCAAAATAGCAAAATTACCTAAAACTACAAACTAAATTATTTTAAGAGTTAAACTAATTAAATAGTTCAAGCATACTAATCAAATGAATCAAAACAGCAAAAAGATAACTAAAACTAAAAAAGTAAACTACTTTACGAGTTAAACTAATTAAACATAAGCCAAACCCAAATTAACAAACCCTAACAAAAGGACTGGTTGAACATCATTACAAATAAAACAAGCAAAATTAAAAAAAAAAAAAAGGAAAACTACTGAATCGACAAACGATAAGAGAAATAATAGAGAGCACAGTGGTGATATTACCGCTTTGAGTGGAAAAGATATGCGAAGGTAATTTGACAGCCTGTTCCGCTCCGATTGACCACTCAAAGGTCTCTTCCTCTAAGGAATCCGGCCTTGCATGGAGTTTTGACCGGGTTCTCTTGGAAGAAGAGACTCCTGATAGGCCAAACATAGATGAACCCCTTTGGCTACTTCTTAGATCTAGATTTCCGGGGTTTCTGGGGGTAATTTGGAGGGACTAAGGTGGAATATGAGACGAGGAGAAGGGTGGGGTTATGGGGTGTGACTTTCAGTGTGTTTGGGGAAGTTTGGGTGAACTAGGGTTTAGGTTTTAGGTCTGGAATTGACGAGCTTGGATGGTGATTTAGAGGAAACTGTTTATGGTTTTGAAATGAGGGGAAAACGGTGATTGTGTGGTGAAAATTTGGGGCGGTTTGGGGTGTCGCAGCTGCCGTGGGGCGATCTCCGGCGACGGACTACGGCGGAGACGGCGGGGTTAAAGGGTCGGCTAGGGTTTAGGCTTGTGAAGGGTGAGAGCTTTTGGGAGCGGCTAGGGTTTACGGTTAGAGACGGGGGGGGGGGGGGATGAATTGAATGGGTTCTCTAGGGTATGGGAGGGTGTTAGGACAGTTATATAGGAAATGGGAGGGGAGTTCCGGTCCGTTAGATCATCAGGGATGAAAGGCTAGGATTAAACGACGTCGTTTTGGTTAGTTACGGGCGCTGGACCGGGCAATGGATTGGGCTTTGGCGGATTTTGGAAGGGAAGGGGTTTGGGCCATTGGGTTTGGTCTTATGGGTGGCCCAAAATCAAATAATCAGCCCTTTCTTTTGTTTTTCTTTCTTTTTCTTCTTCATTTTTTTCTTTTCTTTTTCTTCAATAAAATCCTACTTAATTAAATTAATTAAATCCTAAATTATTCTAAATTATAAAATCATGCTAATTATGTAATATTTTTAAAATAAGTTGATCCTAAATTAAAGATGAGAAAATTACGAATTTAGCATTAAAGGCTAAAATATAAAATGAAAGATATTTTTGCGATTTTTATTTTAATAACAATTAACCAAATTAATCCTAAAATATGAACACACAACCTAATATCCAATGCATGGAATTTTGATATTTTTGGGGTATTTTCTGTGCTTTAATGCACGCAAAAATGCAACTAAAAATGCAAACACTTGACCAAATATTCCTAAAAATTCTATAAAATTAAAAATGACCTATAGAAATCTATTGTGAGATTCTGTAGGAGTATATTGGATTGGCAATAATCACGTGCTCACAGCTCCCGCTCTTTTCTCGGATACACGAAGAGTTTTCGGGCAAAGATAAAGTAAGCAAATACGAGCAATTTTTGCCCATTTGGATACTCCGTGGGAAGCATTTTGGAAAATTCTGACCGAACCTTGCTTCTGAGGTTGCCTACATATCCTTGGCTATAAAAGAATCAGGTCAGTATAGTTCTGTAGGTTTTGGTAGCTGGGACTAACAGGAAGCTGTGATTTCACTGCTGTTGCTGCTTGCTGAACTCCTCATTACACCCAAAATCAAAATGAAAAGAAGCTAGGCAAATCCATGATCTATGAATTACAAGATTCCTATATATGTCTTCAGTCTTGCTCCTGAAACTTCTGTAGTTTTGCTGCGTGTCTTGAACTGTTGATTCGCATTCTCGAGGCGAGCTTCTGTTACTTCTAACTTGCATTGACCCCACTCTTCAGGCGGGGATCCGATGTTATCTTGGATTTATCTCAGAAATGTGTTCCCTCGTTTCCCCAGGTGGGCGCCTTAAATTTCGAAATAAATACCCTTGTTCTCCAGGTGGGCGCCTGATGCTCAAACTTGGAATGAATTCCCTTGTTCTCTAGGTGCGCGCCTGATGCTCAAACTTGGAATGAATTCCCTTGTTCTCTAGATGGGCGCGTGATGCTCAAACTTGAAATGAATTCCCTTGTTCTCCAGGTGGGCGCCTGATGCTTGAACTTGAATGAATTCCCTTGTTCTCCTGGTGGGCGCCTGATGCTTGAACTTGAAATGAATTCCCTTGTTCTCCAGGTGGGCGCCTGATGCTTGAACTATAAATGAATTCCCTTGTTCTCCAGGTGGGCGCCTGGTGCTTGAACTAGAAATGAATTCCCTTTTTCTCTAGGTGGGCTCATGATGCTTGAACTTGAAACGAATTCCCTTGTTCTCCAGGTGGGCGCCTGATGCATGAACTTGAAATTAATTCCCTTGTTCTGCAGGTGGGCGCCTGATGCTTGAACTTGAAATGAATTCCCTTGTTCTCTAGCTGGGCGCCTGATGCTTGAACTGGAAATGAATTCCCTTGTTCTCCAGCTGGGCGCCTGATGCTTGAACTTGAAATGAATTCCCTTGTTCTCCAGCTGGGCGCCTGATGCTCAAACTTGAAATGGATTCTGTTGTTCTACAGGCGGGCGCCTGCCATTGCAACAAAACAGACAAAACAAAAGAAACTTTTCTGCCCCAGTTTGGTACCGGGAACATCTGTGAGTGTTAATCGAATCATGTTCCCAGAACAAAAAACTCTAAAAATTTAAAAGCTAAATCCCATTCTCTAGGAAGGCCCTGAGAACTAAAATTAAGTCTCATCTTGACAGTGAAAACTTCAAAGATAAATTCTACTTCCTAAAGGTAAAAGTTACGCTAAATCTCATTATCTAACGAAGATCTTAAAACATAAAACTAAATCCCATTATCCAGGAGGGTCCTGAAAACTTTAAAACTACATTCCATTATCCAGGTGGGTCCTGAAAACATAGAACTAAATCTCATCCCAAGAGTGAAAACTTGAAAGCTAAATTCTATTTCCTAAAGGTAAAACTTACGCCAAGTCTCATTATCAATGAGGGTGTTAAAAACTTAAAACTAGATCCCATTATCCAGGAGGGTCCTGAAAACCTACGGCCGAACCTGTCTGGCACATGCTTTCCTCATGGAGGGTTCCTCCAGAACACGAAATTTCCTGCCCCTGTTTCAATCAAAGAAAATCTTATCAGTTTGAAAATATGGTGGTTAGTTTGTGGCATTCTTGCAGAAAGTGGCCTTTCCACTGCCATGCTTTGATCCGATTAGCTGCCTTGGGCTAGCAAAGAATTGTCTAACTTTCTGATCGGACCTCAACCACAGAACCCTGAATGACCCGAGTAACTTACACTCAGCCTGTCATTTAGCAACTCTATCTTGCCAATTTTGAACCATTATACTTTCTCAAAATTTATGAGCCATTTGACCACTTGAACTCCCAATAAAACCTTATTCCTTATTCTGAATCATGCTATTCGTGATGTGCTCTGGACAAACTTTTTCTTTGTGCAATTGAAAGTTGGTAATAGGCTTTGAAATCCTTTCTTGCTTGTTTAACAAGGCTACCGTTGAGAAGGACTTAGAGAAGTAGACCCAAAAGAAAATGAAATGAAGTGACTCCGAGAATTAGGGATAAAGAAGAAAATTTTATACCAAGATGGCTATTTGAGGAAGAATGGAAAAGAGACTTATCCGAGTGCAGTAGCTGGCACCATTGATCATGACATGCATTTCGGATTAATCAGCCAGTCCATTCAACCAATCACATTTCAGTTCATGACTCGTCTTCATACTTTTTGACCGGGATCCCCATAATCCAATCTCTCTGCAATGTCACTAACCTCATTTGATTTGTGGTGCCCTGAAGGGTTTTCACCAGCAAACATCTCTCATTTGTTCATCTCTCAACTCACCGTCTCCTTATGGTGCCTGCGAGGGTTTTCACAAATAAGACTCTCTCGTTTTATTTTTCTCTCAGGTTTCCATCACCCTATAGTGCCCGTGAGGGTTTTCACCAATAGGACTCTCTCATTTATTTATTTTTCTTATGTCTATGAACAAAAGTGTTACCCATGATGTGAATCATACCTCTAGCTCGCTTGACTTGGCATTTCTCGAAAGTTGGTCGGAAGGTCTTTCTTTGGACTGTAATGTAGGCTTTTGGACAGGGTTAGAAAGAAAGGATATCATAAAGGCTCAAACACAGTATTAGATAACAGGGTTCAAAACTACAACTTTTAGAATTGGGTCTTTCACAACACCACAACTTCTGCCCCAGTTTCTTTGAGTCTAGGGAATCTTGGACTTTTATTTTGATGGGACTGAACCATGAGGCTGGCTACGTATCCTTAAAAGGAATCAGGTCGAACGTAGTTCAAGACATAAAAGTTTCTTCATTTTTTGTTACTTTTCTTTTGCTTTTCTTTTCTTCTCTTTTCTCTTTTTTTCTTTTTTCTTTCTTTTCTCTTCTTCTTTTTTTCTTTTTTTTTTCTTTATTCCTTTTTTTCCTTTCCTTGATTCCAAAAGAGGGGTATGAAAGAACATAAATAAGGCTCAAAAAGGGGGTAACAAAGGATAAAGTGTTTGGACAGCAGAATCAAATGCCTTCGTCATTCCAATATTTGAAAAATGCCAAATACAAACAACGCAATTGACGACAAACCAAAGAAATCATACATAATATCTCTTGACTACATCGGAATCAATAGCCATATCTACACATTTTCCTTCTGTATCTATTAAATACAAAGCACTATTGGGCAACACTCTCGTTATAATGAACGGCCCCTGCCAGTTTGGGGCGAACTTACCTTTAGCTTCAGATTGATGTGGCAGGATGTGTTTCAATACCTACTGACCCACTTCAAACTTCCAGGGACGCACCTTCTTGTTGTATGCTCTTGCCATTCTCTCATCAATCAGACTTAACTGCTCCAAGCGGGTTTTGACCCACTCATCATTATCAATCTCAGCTTCAGCAACAATCCGATTCCGCGGGTATAACCGCTTCAGTCCCATACAGCAGCGAATAAGGAGTTATACCTATTGAAGTGCGAACAGTAGTGCAATAACCCAACAAAGTAAGAGGCAACTTCTCATGCCACTACCTAGAAACTTGCACCATTTTTCGAAGTATCTTCTTTGTGTTCTTGTTGGCTGCCTCAATAGCTCCATTTGCTTTGGGGCGATATGGGGTGGAATTTCGATGCATAATCTTGAACTGTTGGCATACCTCTTTCATCAGATGGCTGTTGAAATTTGCAGCATTATCTGTGATGATTACCTTGGGGATTCCGAAAAAATTCACAACTGCTTTCTTGGTCACCGATTTGAAAGTTATAGCTTCGAACCACTTTGTGAAATAGTCAGTGGCCACCAAAATAAACTTATGCCCGTCGACGCTGCCGGCTCAATTGATCCATTGACATCCATGCCGCAAGCAACAAAGGGCCAAGTTGCGGACATTGTATGCAACTCCGATCGCGGAGAATGAATCAGATCACCGTGTACCTGGCATTGATGACATTTGTGCACGAAGCTGATGCAATCTCGTTCCATGGTGAGCCAATAATAACCTGCTCGAAGAATTTTCTTTGCCAAAACATATCCACTCATATGTGGCCCGCAAACTCCAGAATGCACCTCGGTCATGATGGTCGTGGCTTGTTTAGCATCTACACACCTCAGCAGTCCAAGATCTACAATTCTTTTGCCCAAAACTCCCCCGCTTAAGAAAAATCCACTAGCCAGGCGTCGAACCGTTCTCTTCTGATCACTTGTGGCCTGTACCGACTATACCCCCGACTTGATGTACTCCATGATATTGTGGAACCAAGGTTCACCATCAAGTTCCTCTTCCACCACGTTACAGTAAGCACGCTGATCGTGAACTTGAATATGGAGAGGGTCAATATAAGCCTTATCTGGATGGTGTAACATTGATGCCAGAGTAGCCAAGGCATCAGCAACCTCATTATGCCTCCTTTATGCCTAAATTCTAATGATCTGAATTGTTGACAAAGATCCTGCAGACATTGTCGATACGGTATGAGCTTCAAATCTCGAGTCTCCCATTCTCCCTAAATCTGGTGCGCCAACAGATCTTAATCTCCCAAAACCAGTACTTCCTGGACTCCATGTCTACAGCTAACCTTAAACCCAAAATGCATGCCTCGCACTCAGCCATATTGTTGATACAATAGAAACGCAGCTGGGCTGTGACAAGGTAATGATGCCCTATTTCAAAAATGAGTACCGCTCATATTCCCACACATTTCATGTTAGCGGCCCCATCAAAGAAAAGTTTCCAACCTGGCTTTTCATCCTGCTCAGCCTCGTCAACATGCATCACCTCTTCATCAGGAAAGTAGGTCCTCAATGGCTCATACTCTTCATCCACCGGGTTCTAGGCCAAATGATAGGCCAAGGCTTGGGCTTTCATCGCAGTCCGGGTCACATAGACGATGTCAAATTCTGTGAGCAAAATCTGCCACTTTGCAAGTCTTCCTGTGGGCATAGGCTTCTAAAAGATATACTATAGAGGATCCATGCGAGAAATGAGATAAGTAGTGTAGGACGATAGATAATGCTTCAACTTTTGTGCCACCCAAGTCAAGGCGCAACACGTCCTTTCAAGGAGAGTATACTTGACCTCATAAGAAGTGAACTTCTTGCGGAGGTAATAAATAGCCTGCTCCTTCTTGCCAGTGATATCATGTTGGCCCAACACACAACCAAACGAATTATCTAGGACTGTCAAATAAAGAATCAAAGGCCTCCCGGTTCCGGCGGGACTAGCACGGGTGGGTTTGACAAGTACCTATTGATCTTATTGAATGCCTCCTAGCACTCATCAGTCCATTTGACCGCGACATCCTTCTTGAGTAACTTAAAGATGGGCTCACAAGTTGTCATGAGTTGAGCGATAAACCTGCTGATGTAGTTCAACCTCCCTAGCAAACTCATCACCTCGGTCTTGTTCTTTGGCGGTGGTAATTCCTGGATGGCCTTAATCATCGACGGATCCAACTCAATACCTCGCCAACCGACTATGAACCCCAAAAGCTTCCCCGATGGAACACCAAATGCACATTTTGCGGGGTTAAGCTTAAGGTTGTACCTGCAGAGTCTCTGGAAAAACTTTCTCAAGTCTCCGACATGGTCTGCTTCCTGGACATTATGACCACATCATATACGTAGACCTCAATCTCCTTGTGTATCATGTCATGAAATATGGTAGTCATCCCCCCTCATGTAAGTTGCCCCAGCATTTTTCAAACCAAATGGCATTACCCGGTAGCAGTATGTTCCCCATGGCGTGATGAATGTTGTCTTTTCCGCATCCTCCTCATCCATTAAGATCTGATAGTATCCCGCATAGCAGTCCACAAAAGACCCAATCTCGTGCTTGGCACAGTTATCAATCAAAGTATGAATATTTGGCAATGGGAAGTTATCCTTCGGACTTGCCTAGTTGAGATCACGGTAATCAACACACACCCTGGTCTTATCGTCCTTCTTTGGCACAGGCACAATATTAGCTAACTAAGTGGGATACCGGGTGACTCGAATGACCTTCGCATCAAGCTGCTTTGTGACTTCTTCTTTGATCTTTACACTCATGTCAGTCTTGAACTTCCTTAACTTCTGCTTGACAGGAGGGAATGCTGGATCAGTTTGAAATTTTTGAACTACCAGGTCTGTACTCAAACCCGACGTCATCATATCACCATGCAAAATATCTTTATATACAAACAGTGCTTTGAGTATTTCTTTCTTGATTTGGGGTTCCAGGTGTACACTTATCTTGGTTTCTCTGACATTATCTGGATCTCCTAAATTGATTGCTTCAGTTTCATTCAAATTAGGCTTGGGTTTCTCTTCAAAGTGAATTAGTTCTTTACTAATTTCCTCAAATGCCTCCTCCTCATTATATTCTGTTTCATCATCACACTCTACTTCTTGGATTATTATTTCAGAGTTAGATTGGCTTTTAAGACTTGACCGTAAATTCCTCATGCATGTCATGTCATTGAAACCAACATAAAAAGAGCTGTAAAAAGAAAATAAACAAAAATGACACTATCAGGAGTAATGGAAAAGGGAACCTTCTCCAATTTCTACCATGTTCACCTCATCAAATAACCTCTGGAACATTTCAATTAGTTCGTCATCAACGTCGACCACAGGCTTTAGGACTGCTGACATTGGGCGCTTCACGACCCCTGGCTTGACGAAGGACCTGCAGAGGCGTGGGATACGCTTCTGGAGTGACCATGCCTTCTTTTTCGACCTTTTAGTCCTTTTCACATTATCCCTTGTAGGCTTGAATCCTAGAACAAAAGTACCCAAATTATTAGGTAGAGACACTGGCTGCACGATACCTTGTAAAGATGCGCCCAGACCTTTGCCCGGTACAAAACCATTCTTCAGCATTTCAGATGCCACCATGACAGATACGAAGGATAACTTTGGACCTGGGATACATTCCCACTCTGGAACTTTCTCAACAAGCACTGTTTCAGAAACTTGGTAGACCCAAGGCCCCTTATCATCTTCATCTTCAATAAATGGGACGGAGGTATCATTGTAAGCACACAAGTTCTCATCACCATGCATGACGATCTCATGTCTGTCCCACTCGAACTTTAGCATCTGGTGCAGGGAAGAAGGGACTGCTTTGGCAACGTATATCCAAGGCCTGCCCAACAGTAGATTGTAAGAAACGGCCACATCCAGTACCTAGAATTCCATGGTAAATTCAACTGGTCCTATCGTCAGTTCGAGCACGATATCGCCAACAGAATCTTTTCCTCCTCCGTCGAAACCTCGGACACATATACTGTTCATGTGGATCCTTTCAGTATCAATGTTCAACTCGTACAGAGTAGCGAGAGGGCAAATGTTTGCACTGGAGCCATTGTCAACTAGCACCCTTGTGACCACAGAATCTTCACATTTCACTGTGAGATAAAGTGCCAAATTATGTTCCGTACCCTCCAAAGGCAACTCATCATCTGAGAAGGTGATTCTGTTTGTCTCGAATATCTTATTGGCAATCTTCTCCAAATGGTTCAATGTGATCTTGTCAGGGACCTGAGTTTCATTTAGGATCTTCATGAGGGCCCGGCGGTGCTCACCCGAATGTATCAACAATGATAGAAGAGAAATCTGAGCGCGTGTCTTCCTCAACTGTTCTATGATGGAGTAATCCTGCACTTTCATTTTTCTCAAAAATTCTTCCACCTCCTCTTTGGTGACTGGCTTCTTCACTAGAATGGGATTATCTTTGAGTGGCTTAGCTTTCCTTAATTCCTCTAGGGTAAAGCATCTCCCCGAGCGAGTTAACCCCCGAGTTTCATTGACTTCCTCTTCCACATTTTTCCCTTTATAGGTTAGTATTACATGCTTGTAATTCCATGTAACAACCTTGGTGTTACTTATCAGTAGCTGAGTCACAGGTTTGAAAACAATAGGGTCGGTGTGAGCCCCTTCTAGGATTATGATAGGCTTACATGCTGCCCCCGACACTACAACCTTCGGCTTTCCTTGATTTGCTTCAACATCCTCTAGGACCCTTTCACAACTAATACAGGTGGTTTAACATTGGGCGGGCTTAGCTTGTCCGCCAGCCCGTCAACTGTTGGAGATGCTGCATTTGTAACAACTAGAATTTTGACTGAACTACTTTCACTGGCACGGATCATCATGACAGACTTCGAAGGCTTCTCGGGCTCCCATCCTTATACACTATCTCAATCATGTGCGTTTCAGCATAGGCTGGCAATGGATTTTGATTGATGTTTGGAGTCTCCGAGCTCTGGACCACAATTTGGTTTGTGTCGATGAGCTCCTGGATGGTGTTCTTCAAATGCCAACACTTTTCCCTATCGTGCCCCGGAGCATCAGAACAATATGCATATCTGAGGGAATAATCCAGGTTTTTTGGAGGGGGGTTTGGTAATTTTGACTCAATTGGCCTCAGAACATCTAACCACCTCAACCTCTAAAATAAACTGGTATAAGACTCCCTAAGCGGGGTAAAAGTTTTCTTCCACTGCAGCCTTTCATTTTTATGCTTTGGCCTGGGTCGAAAGCTTGGACCAGTAGGGTTTCAGTATGTTTGCGGAGGGGGGTAAGGATTTTGTGGAGCTGGTGCGCGCCATTGCTGGTAAGGAGGGTGTTAAGCATATGACTCTGCGTGGTGGACGTGGTATTAGGGTGATCTGACAAAATATTGAGGGTTTTGTGGTGGGTAGTAGTGTTGGGGTGGATTATATGGGGTTTGGGTGTAGGTTTGTGGTTATGGTCGAGGCTGGGTGTACTGGTCTGATGAACCCCTTGGGCCATGCCATGATCCTGAGTTGACCATAGCAACATCTTCTTTCTTCTTCTTCCCTAACACAACCCCGGTGCCATTCTGGATTGCTTGTTTAGTTGCTTTGATGGCAGAGTAACTCATGATCTTGCTGGATTTGAGCCCTTCCTCTACCATTCCTCCCATTTTCACCACTTCATTGAAAGACATACCTATGGGCGAGATCAGATGACCAAAATGAGTAGGCTCCAAGGCCTAAAGAAAATACTCCACCATTTCAGCTTCCTCCATTGGAAGGTTGACTCGTGCTGCCTGTTCTCTCCAACGGAAACCATACTCCCTGAAACTCTTACTGGGCTTTTTATCTATCTTAGTCAAAGATATGCGATCTGGGACAATCTCTACGTTGTACTGGAAATGTCGAGCGAAAGTCTGGGCCAAGTCATCCCAGGTGTACCACCTGCTGTTATCCTGGCGGTTGTACCACTCCAATTATGCACCACTCAAACTTTGACTAAAATATGCCATTAACAGTTCATCCTTCCCGCTAGAACCCCTCATTTTGCTGCAAAAACCTCCTAAGTGGGCTACGGGGTCTCCATGCACGTCGTACAAGTCAAACATGGGCATTTTGAATCCGGAAGGTAGCTGGACATTAGGAAACAGACACAGATCGTTGTATGCCACACTGACATGGCCACCTAACCCTTGCATATTCCTCAGTGACAGCTCCAAACTCTTTACCTTCCTAAATATCTCCTCTTGCTCTGTGTTTTTGGGTGGCTTCTCAGTTTCGGCAGGAACTTCAAAGTGAGGAGTGTAAGAGTAATGATCTGGGACTTTGAAGGTAGGCTCTGGGGTATAGTATTGGTTATCTTTGTCTTGGAATGCCGGCTCGCTGGATGATCGATGGAGGTACTACGAAGACAGGGGCTGCCGGTGGAGTAGGGTGGGTGGTTGCTTTGGCCGGTGGATCTTGGATGGCTTGGGAAGAGGTGCCAGGATAGTGATGGTAAGGGGTGAAGCTCGGTGCGTGTTGTGGGGATAGATCAACAATGGTAGGCTCTTGAGACTGAGCTAGTGGTGGGATGAAAGCAGGGTTGGCGGGGTATGACGGTGTAGGATTCCCCTTCATCCATGCCTAGTACATTTCGGCCATTTGGTGCTTCAACTTATATACCTGTTCTTTCAAACCAGACTCAGATTCCTCCATCTCTTTTGGCGGGTCAATAACACTTGCGTCCAATTCTTTGCTAGCCATAATCGCCTTGTGTTTAGACCTAGTGTTACACGGGTGACTTGCCAGAATGCCAAACTAACCAGCTTCCTGTTCTCAATAACAACAGCAAACTTGTTGGTGTTTAAGAGTTTAATTGATGAGCAACCGCACGTTTGGGATACAATGCACCTAAACAGTTAACCGCTTCTATTATGCATTTGAACGGTTGCATGCTTCATCCCGGCCTTAACTAGCTCTTTTCACTTTGCACTTTTTCTCCTCTCTTTTCTTTTCATTCCTGCCTTTCATTACTTGGTTCTTGTCGCTCCTCTTTTTATTTTTGCACTTTCTTTCCTCTCTTGTTTGCCACTCTCACATCTCACTTAGTTTCTTTCCTCTCCTTCCATTTTAAGATTATGATCGAATCCTATGGGGATTGCCTACGTATCACGACGCCGCATGAATCATATCATTACGTAGTTCAGGTGATAAGAGAAAATAATAATAAACTAGAAAGAAAAATTTTGGGGTTTTCAATATTCCATTAAAATAAAATCTTTTTGGGTTTTCTATTACAATGACTCTGACATACTGACTCAGAATAGGAAAACCAGACTAGACATTAAAAACTAACAGACTCGACAAATGAGCTATAGACTTGAAACCAACTCAGGAGTACATAAGAGCTTCCACCGGGGCCCTAGGAGCTTGTGGGACATCATCTGGTCTTTGCGCGGGCCTTTGTGCAATATCCTACTGAAGACGGTCCAAGTCGTCCATTACATGGTGAACGAATGTCATCACAGAAGCAAAAAACATCGACCTAGTCATGTCCTCACATTCGTGACACTTCATCACGACATAGTCGGCTATTTCTTTAACCCTCGTTCTGATGACACCTTTCTCCTAAAGCAAACACCCTATTTGTTGTGCCCGAGCTTCCAACACTTGGGTATCTGCATTGTTTTGATCCTGTAACTATTGTATGCTTTATTCCAATTGGCTAATCAGTGCGTAGCAATGCTCCCTTTCTGATTTGAAATTCTTCGTTTGCTGGGCCATCTCATTTTCTAAGGTGGTCAGCTTCTTCTTCAGCAACGTGACCACATTGTCATATCTTTCCTTTAGCTGTTGAACAAACTTTTCCCGCCCTTCTGCATTCTGTGCCAACCATTCGCGGGTTTTAGCCAATTCCTCTTCGACCTTTTCCAAGTCAGCCCCGTAATCACACACCTTCCGTCTAAGACTGTTTATGAGTTTTTCATCTTGTCTGCTTCAGGCTAGATTTTTAGCGGCGATCTTCATCCTCTGAATTTGAGCTCGGAGGGCTTCATTTTCTTGGACCAACCTTCTCCTTTCTCCTTCAGGTTCTTGCACTTTTAGATCATTATTGATCTCAACGTTTCTCAGTTTATCTTCTAGAGTGTGAATGGCAGCTCAATATTTTTTCTCCTTCTCTCCCTAGGCCAACCTTTCCCGGACTTTGTCATCAAAAGCCTAGACATGCGGTCTCTTTGCGGGTCTCTCGGGCTCTGGTTCGGGCTCTGGCTCATTAGTTGCACAAGACTTTCTCTCAAACCACACTGCATAATATGGATCCACTTCCCCTTTTGCAACGTCTGGTACCTGGGTGCCATTTTTCAGATATCGGCAACCATTCCAATCCTGCTGGACTAAAGCTTCGGGCAATGTAGCTTCTGGATGTAGCTCAATGACCTGGGTGGTAAGATCTTGATCTTCGGGCACCACCTGATATCTCTCCAACTACCTTAAAACCCTATGCGGTGCGTATGGCTGGACACTCCTCAAACCCATCAACAATAGGTGACCTTTTGCAGCCATCATATGTATGATTTCCGTCACCGGAAGCCATCCTAGAGTCCACTCGACCTGACTTGCTTTTAGAGTTCTCAAGTGGGAGACCCGGGCTTAAAACACTTCTGGAGCATTGTAGTCCTTCACCCTTTCCTCGTAACTCTTGATGAAGTTATCTTTGCTTGAACTATAACTCATGAATTTCGGGTGATGGCGGAGATGCTCGATCAACCACATTTGTAGAAGAACATTACAGCCTTCAAAGAATTGAGCCCCGGATCTACATAATGTCAACCCCCGATAAATGTCTGCCAAAACTAAAGGAGCAAGTGTGTGATCTTTCTTTGTAGTGAAGATTTGTGCAACTCTGGCCATGCGGGAATCTATCGTCCCCTCTTCATTCGGAAAGACTATGATTCCCAAGAACGCCACTATGAAACCGAACCTACGATAAATTTGCCAAATGCTCTTGTCCTATTTGTTGTTCAATCCCTTTTCGGGTGTTTCGAACCCGACTGAATGCCGAAATCCGGAATACAAAAAGTGAAAGGAACATCATCCTTTGTTCACATGAGCCTTCTTCATTTGTTTGCTGATATTAAGAAGATCAAAGAATTTGTGCACATAGAGGGCCCTCGGGAATATAAGTTGTTGTTTTCTCAAGTCCCGGCCAAAGTGAATGTATCCAGCTATTTCCTCCAGAGTAGGGGTGAGCTCAACATCCGAGAAACGAAAAACATTGTGCACAGGATCCCAAAAGGTTACCAAGGCCTTGACTAAATCCTCCTGTGGTTTGATTTCCATAATGTCTGTAAGGGCAGCTAACTGCTCTTTCACCCAATCCTGACCATCTTCATCCAAATCATACCACCACATACGCAACTGCAACTGAGCTTGTTCTATGACCAATAGTGCCTGGTTCTGGACAGTGTGGATGGTTAAGGTTAGGGCTGACTCCGATGGACTTTTCCGAAATTCCTAACTTCTAAAGGAAAAAATCAAAGTAAAATGGTCTTTTCCCCTTACACTATTTTTAACAAAAGTGGTTGTTTTTGTAAGTGTAGCCCCTTCACAATTCCAAATAAATTTTGAGGCCGAAGGGAAGATACCTTCTTTTTTTAAAAAAAATAATGACACCTCACTGATAGACTTGTTCGTTCTTTACGAAAATAGCCCTTCGACAATTGAAAGATATTCTAAGGCTATCTCGGAAAGAACGGCTTAAGACATAACCAATGCTGGGTCGGCTTATTCCTTTGACCGGAGCCCTAACTACACCTCATTTTATTTGGTTACTTTTGCAAAAAGGAGGCCGAAACCTATGTAGGTTGTCTACGTATCCCACATCCCGGTGAGAATCAGACCTGCGTAGTTCGGTCGGTTTTGACACAATAAAAAAAAGCATGAATGACTTGTTTGAAATGACCCTTTTCCTTTTTCTCTTCTTCATGATTTTCAAACCCCTTTTTTCTGAAAAAAAATTCGGCAGAGTTTTGGAACATTTTCAAATACTGGGGTTTTCGGAACCAGGTTT
The DNA here is from genome assembly GCF_001879085.1 of Nicotiana attenuata. Lineage (NCBI taxonomy): Eukaryota > Viridiplantae > Streptophyta > Magnoliopsida > Solanales > Solanaceae > Nicotiana > Nicotiana attenuata. Next base: position 8,470 of record NW_017671938.1, on the reverse strand, counting down.
TATTTCCTTCCTACATCACTCTTGGTTTTTCCCCTGATTTTCTTCTCCTAGCCGGTCAACATGCAGGCCGAAACAAATATATGTTGGGTACGTAAGATGTATCAGGATGGTCTGTTATTTTGGGATTATGAGAAACCCGATGGACTTGTGGATGGTCTCTATCGGCAGTATTTCTTCATTTTCCCTACATCGGTCACGACGCTAATATACCGGGACACATTTTTGCATCGGCCCGGTGTAGATGAAGGTCTGTCGATAGAAAAATCCTTCATCGTGTCGAACCCGGTAAGAGTACACTGTTCAATGGTGTGTATCACTTTAGGTTTTCCTTTGGATGTTCGAGATGAAGAGGCAGCCTCGTCTTTCCGATGAACTGTCTTGGAAGTTCCAGCCATGGTGGTGGAAGGCTTTTCTGAGAAAGTAGGCAAAGAATCAAAAACGAAAGAAGAAAGAATATGGAAGACAGCTTTGGCCTTGAAAACTTGACGATATTGTATAAGTGTGAATTATCAAACGATTGATGGAATTATAGGAGCCATATGGGCAGCGGAAAGGACGAACCAATAGCGGTTCATGGGCTTCTCGATAGTCGTGTTTAACGGTGCCCCTTGTGCGGCTTTTGAGTTGTGGCATTTAATGCTCTGATGGGCTTGCGTCATGATGATAATGCTTAAGGAGTAGGAGTTCAGAATCATTTCCAATCACTTTGTTCTAGGAAACGCGAGGACTATCTGTGTACCGTAGAAATCGACGGTTTGATTTTACAATCATCAAGGCATCTCGAGGACTTCCAGTGATTGACTCCGAGGGTTCTTAGTGATAGACTTCGAGGTACCACAAGTAACGACTGGCCTCGAGGCAATGTAAGTTAGCGATCTCGGCGGATCAAGGTGAAGTTCCCAAGGCACGTGAATAGGGCTGACAAAGCCTAGTGGACTAGTCCAAAAACGTATCAAGGCATTAAAAGGTTGTACCGGCCCCATATGTTTGTAATTAATTCATTTGTACTATGTTGGGATTCCCCCTCATATATAAAGGGGATCCTTGTCATTTTGTAACGTTCCGTTGCTCAATACTAAAAAAGACACGAACATTCTCTCTACTTTCTATTACATTCTCTTGATTTAATTACTTCATTTATTGCTTATATTTATTGAGTTCTATTTATTTTTCTTCATTTATTTCTTATCATTGATCATAAAGAGCCATCATCACAGCTCTCATAACTGTTATCCCCCTCCCGATTGTTCCAAATCGGCCATTCAGCTCAACCTCGAGGCCCTATCAACGGCAGCTCGAGGCCCCCGATCTCCAACTGTTTGGTTCGATTATCATACTACCTCTAAGATATAATTCTGGTTTCTAACCCTTTACATAGCATCCATTGCTTAACAACTAGCATAAAAATAGATCACGTAATTTTAGAACCTCATAATCAAATTTAATTGTCATTACCATTTTCATGGTAAACAAATTTGTTCAACATGTTCTTACCCACTTTTAGATGTCATGCCTATAGGATCAAAATAGTTCTAAATATACTTTCAAGATTCACATTACTGCATTTAGATACCATGCCTATAAGACTGTCAAATTAATTTTTTGCATATAAATACATGCCTGCAAAGTTTCAAAATCGATTCTGCATTTTCAAAACCACACCTATAATGTTTTAAGTCACTTCCACGTTTAGATATCATGTTTATAGGAAATTTCAAAAAAAAAAATAGATACCATGTCTATAGGAAATTTCAGAATCATTTATGTATTTAGATACCATGTCTATAGGAAATTTCAGAATCATTTCTGCATTTAGATACTGTGTCTATTGGAAATTTCAGAACTTCTGCATTTAGATACCATGTTAATAGGAATTTTCAGAATCATTTATGCGTTTTAGATACCATGCATATAAGGTCTTAAGATCAGCTCTTCAACACTTAGACATCATGTTTGTAGGGTCTAAAGGACAAAATCTCGCTTGCTTTAACCACTGGTTCATAATCATGATCCGAATAATATTTAGATGCTATAGGATTCTGCCAAGCTATCACTTAGGCAAGCCTGTAGGATAATTAAAATTCGGAAGTTGACAAAAATTTTGTTTGTTTGACTACTTATAACTGCCCAAGGTTCAAGAAGTAACAAAATTAGTAGGAAAATTGATTAGGTGTTTACTGTTTCGCCTAATAACTACCGTCTATTCTGTTTATGCTCATTTAGGTATCTTGCATATAAGACTCTTAAATTTTTGTTAACTGTTTGTTTGAGGCGAATAATTGTATGTCTATTTGTGTAGGTAAATATGAGCCCTTAACTGCATCTTTATGTGATAGTCCTACTTGACTTTTTGTTTGTCTCTTAGTTTTCTCCTTTTAAAAAAAACAACATTGGTGAGTCTAGAACTTCCTTAAATAGAGGTCTTAAATACCTCCAGGGCCACATGCAAGGGACGTGTAATGCACACATAAGGCACGTACTGGATACTATTAGAACGCTTAGGTAACAATAAATAAGGGGAGGGTGATCGGGTAATATAGGATATGATGACCTGTGCGCTAATGCTACGCGTAACATCTCTTTTTGAGGAAAGTTTACCGAGTATTGCACAGAAGTGATCCTTTAGGCTAAAAAACCTTGGACCCCCTTTACTCCTTGTTTTAAACGTAATATCTATTTGTCAAAATTGCTTTATTCGCTTATAAGGCTAATTCACTTAAATTGAGTTTGGTTGGGACCCACCATTGTGGACATCGAGCGGTGCCTAACACCTTCCCCTCAAGGTTATTTTGAGCCCTTACCCAATCTCTGGTAATGCAAACCGGTTTATGAGTTATTTGCCATAGGTGCCCTAACGCACCTAAAATCCGTTAGGTGGCGACTCTTCAAATTCCATACCCAATTTTCAAAAGGAAAGGAGTTGTCCCAAAAAATTTTGAAACCCGGACTCCGCGAGGAAAAAGGGGGTGCGACAGCATGGCGACTCTGCTGGGGATATTTTAGGCTCTTACCATAACGAACTTGTTTTTGTGAATTAGTATTAAGCATGATTTATTCATGTAATACATGTGCACCCTTCCCCCTTCCCCCTTATTTGGATTTAATTACCCATTTTTAAGCATTCATGATTTCCTTTATTACAGAAACTGACTTGCTCCATGTTTTCTTTCTTAACCTCTTTCAATTATTAAATACTGCATTTATCATTTTTTTACGTGCAAATACGTGACAACATGCTATTTATTGTTTGGCATAAATCATGCTTAACATCATATTTCACTCGTGCATAATCAATCCTATAGCTACGCTTGATGAGTGTTTGCGCCCTTCCCATATATCACCCTTTAAATTCGGAAAGGCTTATTTGCGGTAAAACTAGTCGATCAGCGGTGCGGTCGACGGTTCCGTGCCTTTCCCCCTCAAGTTGTCCACTTGAGGGTACCAGTGTATACCTCTCTAGAAACCTTACTCTGATTAATTGTACATTCATCATGGTCAAACCTAGCTGGGTTAATATGTTGTCCACATAATAACCTTTTAGCACGTAAGATGCATCAGGATGGTCTGTTATTTTGGGTACACCTGTCTTAGACGGACCCAACCCATGTGTTGAGTCCCCTAAGTCAAATGCACGTGATGCAAACAAACGTTTCTACTAGGGATCCGGCATGAGGCTAGGTTATTCTATGTTTAAACCTGAGGTTGTGTTCTAGACCTGGCTTACCCGAGCGGACAGCTCGAGCCGAGGTGGGGGCAACGTACCGGGAGCACGAAGTCTACCCGGCCTTGTTGCTGACCCAAGCCCCGTTCTAATTGGTATGACTTCTAACAGCAAGTGGGCCACGTGTACGTGTGCACCATATTTTAGAAGACTCAGAATGGTAGCGCAAGAAGGCATTTTAATAAAATTCAAGCAATATGGAAATGGCAAATAAACAACAATTAGCACATTAGGTTCATGTCGATGCCCCCTTTTTCTCGCGAAATCGGGTTTATGATATTTGGGCGAACAACTCTTTTCCTTTTGGGAATTGGGTTTGCAATTTAGAAGAGTCGCCACCTAATGATTAAATGCATTAGGACACTAAAACGAATTTGATTTAGAAAACCAGAGGTTGGGTAAGGGCTTGAAATTATCTCGAGGGGAAGGTGTTAGGCACCCCTCAAGATCCCCTAGTGTGGTTCCCGGCCAAGCTACAATTGTGACTTTAAATATAAACAACATTAATCAAGCAAGCATTATAAAGACTAGGTAACTTTCACATAACAGTTGCAAATAAAAAAAATACAAGAGGTTTAAAGAGTGCTGAAATTTGGAAGAAGGTAGCTTTATAATTAAAGAAAGATACACAAGTAAAGGAGAAGGGGTCAAATAACTGATGCAAGTAATTCAAAAAAGTGAAAGAGATGGATGTTTGGGGAGAAACAGTACTGAAAATCAGACAATTAAAAGAGAGATTTTGCGTAATAAGTGCAAGTGATTGAAGTAAAAGAAGAAGTTAAAGAAACTGAAAACTAAACAGCTTTAAAATTCTGGAAAAAGGAAGTAAACAAGTAAAGAGGAAGGGGGGTCCTAGGTTTATAAATAACGCGGATTACCCCACACAACCCCCGGTAACCATTTATACACGTGGTCTTATCGCGTGGTCATCATATCCATGTCTACCCTTACCCACCCCATTAAGGTATTAAATCGCGGAATGGTCTCCTTACTTATTGCATGCTATTACCCGTCCCAATCCTATCAGCCCCGAAGGTATTAGGGACTACTAGTCCTAAAGGGGAGGGAAAATTGGCTTTTAGAGTTTAAAAAGGACAAAAGTCTAAGGCGACATTCAAAACATACATGACAAGTATGGGGAAGCACATAACTAACAAGGCTCAAACAAACCTCTTTAAAACATAAAGAACATCTAGTTTTAGCATGTCTTTCAGATACCGATTAGGTCTTTAATTAAAGTTAAACGTTAAGGCGTGGCTATTTATCACATATTTTCAGATAAGAAGTCCAAATTAGGCCTGCCTGCTTGTTGTAATTATTAAAGACTGGTGTAGTTAATTAATTACCTAATGGCTTGCCTAGGTGAGACCTATGGTTATGGTATCTAGCAATGTGAAGTATACTGAAAGCAAACATAAACTCTGCAGATGTTGAGTATCAAAATTGTTGATTTTAGGCTTGATTCGGATTCAGTTGATGACCCTTATAGACGTGCTTTCTAGGTGTGATTGATTTTAAAAAGTTTATAGAAACGCGAGAGTCCTATAGGCATGGTATCTATAATGCGATTTTGTTATTTTAAACCTATAAACCGTTTGCCTAAAGATAGATGCAAAATGCTGAATTTAAAAGATCCTATAGGCAGGTTATCTATACGGTGCAAGAATGCAGAAGCCTATAGTCATGTATCTATATGAGTGCAGAACCTCAAAGGAATGGTATCTATATATGGATAAGTGCAAAACTATAAGCAGGATTTCTATATGAAATGCATAAGTGCCGAACTATAGACAGGATTTCTATATGACATGCATAAGTGAAGAACTATAAGCAGGATTTCTATATGAAATGCATATGTACAAAACTATAGACAGGATTTCTATATGATATGCATAGATGAAAAGCAGGATGAGATTGCAGGAATAAACACCTAAGAACATGATGTCTACCCACATGCATACATGAGTGACCCTCCCATTTTCACTATTTACCTCCATAAGTTATTAAAAATTATTACAACCCAGAATGAATAAAGAAAAGTAAAATTACATCAAAAATTAAATTACAACCAAGGAGAGCCTAATTTACACTCCAAGTCTGAAACATGAAATGAACCAACTCCGAAGATTTAATTTCCAAAGCCTTTCTCATTTTTGGGTGTGTCAGAGTTCCCGGGAGCTTCATGAACTCCGGGCAGTGCTTACACCCAAATAAATTGCAGAATTGAATTAAAGTACAGTGTGGAAGGGCCAGCCCTCAGATGTCCAAGTTTAGAGGGAACTCAAGGTCCCAAAGCAGGCTCGATAGGGGGGGGGGGGGGGGCAGAACATAGAAACTAGGAATGAGTGTAAGTGCAATAGAGGGGATTCTGGGAAGGCCATGGCAAGCTGGTGGTCATACCCAGCAATTAGGAGTGCTGGCACACTCCTAACCAGCCGTTAGCCATATTTATTTGGGAGTTAGGATCCATTAAGGATCAGGTCCAAACATGAGCAGCAATTTAGGCACTGCCATGCCTGAACCATAACTCAAACACATAGAGGGAATAGGGGTATAGGGATTCACAGCAGAAAACAGGTGCAAAGAGCATAATATACAGATTAATCAATGAGCATGGTCGGTAAAGTAAACAGGATTGCAGAAGCTGTAAATAAACACATAGGTGTGATGGCTTAAACTAATTTAGGACATACCAGATAAGCAGAGAAAAAGTAGTAATAAAGCCCAAATTGCAAGCAAACGGCCAGAAGAAGCTCAGATGAGAATGTGAAAGTATTGAAATTGAGAGTGTGAGGTGAGTAGTGTAAGCTGAAGGTGTGTAAAAGTATTGAATTCGAAGTTGTCTTAATGAGTATTCAATCGTGTGTCCTTGAAAGTGCAGAAGGGCAGTCCCCTTTTATAGTGCAGAAGGCAAGTAAGAAAAGGTAAGAAAATAGTTTTACAATCAATCACATAAAGTCCCCCTTTAGTTAAGGGATTTTTATTTCAAACGGGTAGAAGACAGTTAACGAAAGAATTTGACTGAAATCTTTTCCAAAGTAACACAAAGAGGGTAAATACATAGGAGTTTATTTAAGGAAAAAGTCCAGTGGTACACGGTTTGTGAAAATAAGGAAGGGGAATCAATCAAACAGTCAGTAATATCAAAATCGCAGGCTTTGTTCGAATGAACCAAGTCAGGAAAAGAGAGGAAAGGGTTTTACTTAAGGAAAATCAATAACAATCAATCAAACCTTGCGAAAAAGAATTCGGAATCAATCATAATTGGCAAAACCTTTTTGAAAGAAGAATTTGTCATATATAAGGCACACAAATATCAAACAAGAAGGAGTTGTCATCCTGATTAGAAAAGACTATCATAGAAACAGTCATAAAAAGGGTTCAGGTCCAATTTATAGACTCAGAATGAGTCTGGGAGTTCAGGGTTTCAATGTAGAACCCCAGTCCAAACACAAAATCGAATTTGCCAAAAAAAACCCCAAATTCTAGGGTTTTCACTCGAATCAGGCACAGAGATGAGAAAGCAAGCCATTGAAACAGACTCAGAGGTCTCTTTCAGAGACTCATAAGAGACCAACAAACATGATAGCAGGTTTGAAAGCATAAAGAACATGTTTGAGAAAAGCTCGGAATTTAAGCAAGTTCAGTAGAGAGAAGAAGTGATGTAAACTTAAGAAACAATAAAGGAAGCATGCTTAGAACTCAAACAAAGTCAGGTGAAGCAAACAAAATTTAAGAACTCAGTAGGAAAACACGTACAGTAGAAAAATACTGAAAATATAGCAAAGAACAAATAGAAGAACATAACAAAGATTAACATGCGAGCCTAGTCTAAAGGCACAGTAGAATACAAAGATATAGAAGAATCGTGTATAGTAGGAAGAAAATAGCAGAATAACACATGCGTGGTAGAGAAGGAAAACAGACGAGCATCATATAGACAAATACACATAAAGAAAAGAATCAGAAAGATGTTTTGAAAACACATAAAAAATCCAGTAGAACACAAATATATCACAGATTTAAGAAAACAAATAAAGAAAAACCTTAAATAGCTTAGGATTTTGGAGAAACCCTAGAAATGAGAAACGCTTGGAAGAAACTCCGATCTGGAGTCGGATGAGGTGGGAAATAGGCTCCTAATGCTTGAATACGCTTGAGCATGGCCGGAGAGGCCATAGAACCATAGATCTAAGAAGGTCTGAAAGAGAATCATCGAGGTCAGACCTCATAGTTTCGAACACCCATGGTCTAATGGTGGAGGAGGGTGAGTGCAGACCATCCATGGCTTGAGAAGCCATGGATTCCGGTGAAAGTACGGTGGAAAGGGTCGGAGACGGTTAGGGTTCCTTTGAGAGAATTTTGGGAGTTGAGAGTATTCAAGGGCGGCGGACTAAACGAAATGGGGGGATTAGGGTGGGGTTGGTGAATTAAAATGGAAAGGGGTGATCCTGGCCGTTGATCAAAATGATCAACGGCCTGGATTGAAAGAAAATCCGAGCGGGTTAAACAAATGGGTTAAGGGGTTGGGTAAAATTGTAATTGAGCCAGTCCAATTGGGGTTAGGATTGGGTCAGTTTGAGGGCTAAAATTGAAATGTAATTAGGTTGTAATTGCAAAGAAATGAGGCTAAATGTTAAATAGCCAGTTTTCCCCCTTTTTTTATAAAAATAGTAAAAATGATTTTAAAAGCAAATTAGAAGTACTGAGTCAGTTAATAACACATAAATATTAATTTAAAAATGCTAG